>NW_027518124.1:0-36702 GCF_048772815.1 Callospermophilus lateralis | reverse complement strand
ATTTTGTTCTTTTAGGTTGGAGCTTTCGTTTACAGTAGCAGTGTTTATTTTTAGGTTTCCCTCTGTTCTCTCCTGTATAGATAGATGAATTTGAAACTCTAAATCCAACATGGTTTGTAGTAGCTCTGTGAAACTTGACAAAATAAAGGAGTTCTCAGTTTTGTCTCTATGGTTTGTTGCCTCTTCAAGTAGCCCTAGGTACAGACTCTGGAAAAACACATTCTTTGACAGGGGTTGCCAACCTTCTTAGAAATAACGAGTTTCCCAAATACCAGCAAATATTTTTTCACCCAATCTGCATGATATGTGGTGGTAATAATCAGTACACAAATCCCACTTGGCTCACCAGATTTTGTTCTTCTACGTTGAAGCGTTCATCTACAGTAGTCGTTTTTATATTTAGGTTTCCCTCTGTTCTCTCCTATATAGATAGATGAATTTGGAACTCTAAATCCAACATGGTTTGTAGTCGCTCTTGAAACTTGACAAAAAAAAAGTAGTTCTCAGTTTTGTCTCTATGGTTTGTTTCCTCTTCAAGTAGCCCTAAGAAGAGACTGTGGAAAAGCACTTTCATTGATAGGGGTTGCCAAGCTTCTAAGAAATAACAAGTTTCTGAAATACCAGCAAATATTTTTTCACCCAATCTTGATGATACGTGGTGGTAATGATCGGTACACAAATCCCACTTGGCTCACCAGATTTTGTTCTTCTAGGTTGAAGCGTTAGTTTAGAGTAGCAGTTTTTATTTTAGATTTCCCTTTGTTTTCTCCTATATAGATAGATGAATTTGGAAATCTAAATCAAACATGGTTTGTAGCAGCTCTTTGAAACATGACATAAAAAAGTAGTTCTCAGTTGTGTCTCTATGATTTGTTACCTCTTCAAGTAGCCCTAAGCAGAGTCTGTGGAAAACCGCTTTCATTGAAAGGGGTTGCCAAGCTTCAAAGGAAGTACGAGTTTCCGAAATACCAGCAAATATTTTTTCACCCAATCTTGATGATACGTGGTGGTAATGATCTGTACACAAATCCCACTTGGCTCACCATATTGTGTTCTTCTAGGTTGAAGCGTTCGTCTACACTAGTCGTTTTTATATTTAGGTTTCCCTCTGTTCTCTCCTATATAGATAGATGAATTTGGAACTCTAAATGCAACATGGTTTGTAGTCGCTCTTTGAAACTTGAAAAAAAAAAAGTAGTTCTCAGTTTTGTCTCTATGGTTTTTTTTTTTCTTCAAGTAGCCCTAAGCAGAGACTGTGGAAAAGCACTTTCATTAAAAGGGGTTGCCAAGCTTCCAATAAATTACGAGTTTCCGAATACCAGCAAATATTTTTTCACCCAATCTGCATGATACGTGGTGGTAATGACAAGTACACAAATCCCACATGGCTCAAAAAATTTTGTTCTTTTAGGTTGGAGCTTTCGTTTACAGTAGCAGTGTTTATGTTTAGGTTACACTCTGTTCTTTCCTATGTAGATAGATGAATTTGGAACTCTAAATTCAACATGGTTTGTAGTAGCTCTTTGAAAGCTGACAAAAAAAAAAAAAAACTAATTCTCAGTTTTGTCTCTATGATTGGTTTCCTCTTAAAGTAGCCATAAGAAGAGACTGTGGAAAAGCAATTTCATTGAAAGGGGTTGCCAAGCTTCCAAGAAATTAAGAGTTTCCGAAATACCAGCAAATATTTTTTCACCCAATCTTTATGATACGTGGTGGTAATGATCGGTACACAAATCCCACTTGGCTCACCAAATTTTGTTCTTCTAGGTTGAAGCGTTTGCCTTCAGTAGTCCTTTTTATATTTAGGTTTCCCTCTATTCTCTCCTATATAGATCGATGAATTTGGAACTCTAAATCCAACATGGTTTGTAGTCGCTCTTTGAAACTTGACAAAAAAGAAAGTAGTTCTCAGTTTTCTCTCTATGGTTTGTTTCCTCTTCAAGTAGCCCTAAGCAGAGACTGTGGAAAAGCACTTTCATTGAAAGGGGTTGCCAAGCTTCCAAGAAATAACGAGTTTCTGGAATACCAGCAAATATTTTTTCACCCATTCTTGATGATACTTGGTGGTAATGATCGGTATACAAATCCCACTTGACTCACCAAATTTTGCTCTTCTAGGTTGAAGCATTCGTTTACAGTAGTAGTTTATATTTTTACGTTTTCCTCTGTTCTCTCCTATATAGACCGATGAATTTGGAACTCTAAATCCACCAGGATTTGTAGTAGCTCTTTGAAACTTGACAAAATAAAGGAGTTCTCAGTTTTGTCCCCAAGATTTGTTGCTTCTTCACTGAGCCCTAGGCACAGACTGTGGAAAAGCACTTTCATAGAGAGGGGTTGCCAAGCTTCCAAGAAATAACGAGTTTCTGAAACACCAGCAAATATTTTTTCACCCAATCTGGATGATACGTGGTGGTAATGATCGGTACACAATTCCCACTTGGCTCACCAAATTTTGTTCTTCTTGGTTGAAGCTTTCGATTACAGTAGCAGTTTTTATTTTTAGGTTTCCCTCTGTTCTCTCCTATATAGATAGATGAATTTGGAACTCTAAATCCAACATGGTTTGTAGTAGCTCTTTGAAATTTGACAAAATAAAGGAGTTCTCAGTTTTGTCTCTACGGTTCATATCCTATTCAAGTAGCCCTAAGCAGAGACTGTGGAAAAGCACTTTCATTGAAAGGGGTTGCCAAGCTTCCAAGAAATTACGAGCTTCCGAAATACCAGCAAATATTTTTCACCCAATCTGGATAATACGTGGTGGGAATGATCGGTACACAAATCCCACTTGGCTCACCAAATTTTGATCTTCTAGGTTGAAGCGTTCCTTTACAGTAGCAGTTTTTATATTTAGGTTTCACTCTGTTCTCTTCTATATAGATAGATGAATTTGGAAGTCTAAATCCAACATGGTTTGTAGTAGCTCTTTGAAACGTGACAAAATAAAGGAGTTCTCGGTTTTGTCTCTATGTTTTTTTTTCCTCTTCAATAGCCTTAGGCACAGACTTTGAGAAGCACTTTCATTGAGAGGGGTTGCCAAGCTTCAAAGAAATAACGAATTTCCGAAATACCAGCAAATATTTTTTCACCCAATCTTGATGATACTTAGTGGTAATGATCGGTACACAAATCCCACTTGACACACCAAATTTTGGTCTTCTAGTTTCAAGCGTTCGTTTACAGTAGCAGTTTAAATTTTAGGTTTTCCTCTGTTCTCTCCTATAAAGATCAATGAATTTGGAACTCTAAATCAACCATGATTTGTAGTAGCTCTTTGAAACTTGACAAAATAAAGGAGTTCTCAGTTTTGTCTTCAAGATTTTTTTCCTCTTCACTTAGCCCTACCCACAGACTGTAGAAAAGCACTTTCATTGAGAGGGATTGCCAAGCTTCCACGAAATAACGAGTTTCTGAAACACTAGCAAATATTTTTTCACCCAATCTGGATGATACGTGGTGGTAATGATCAGTGCACAAATCCCACTTGGCTCATGAAATTTTGTTCTTCTAGGTTGAAGCTTTCGTTTACAGTAGCAGTTTTTATTTTTAGGTTTCCCTCTGTTCACTCCTATATAGATAGATGAATTTGGAACTCTAAATCCAACATGGTTTGTAGTAGCTCTTTGAAATTTGACAAAATAAAGGAGTTCTCAGTTTTTTCTCTAAGGTTCGTATCCTATTCAAGTAGCCCTAAGCAGAGATTGTGGAAAAGCACTTTCATTGAAAGGGGTTGCCAAGCTTCCAAGAAATTAAGATTTTCCGAAATACCAGCAAATATTTTTTCACCCAATCTTTATGATACTTGGTGGTAATGATCGGTGCACAAATCCCACTTGACTCACAAAATTTTGTTCTTCTAGGTTGAAGCGTTCGTCTACAGTAGCAGTTTATATTTTTAGCTTTCCCTCTGTTCTCTCCTATATAGATAGATGAATTTGGAATTCTAAATCCAACACGGTTTGTAGTAGCTCTTTGAAACTTGACCAAAAAAGGAGTTCTCAGTTTTGTCTCTATTATTTGTTTCCTCTTCAAGTAGCCCTAAGCAGAGACTTTGGAAAAGCACCTTCATTGACAGGGGTTGTCAAGCTTCCAAGAAATAAAGAGTTTCTGAAATACCAGCAAACATTTTTTCACCCAATCTTGATCATACGTGGTGGTAATGACAAGTACACAAATCCCACATTTCTCACCAAATTTTGTTCTTCTAGGTGGAAACGTTCGTTTACAGTTGCAGTTTTTATTTTTGGTTTCACTCTGTTCTCTCCTATATAGATAGATGAATTTGGAACTCTAAATCCAACATGGTTTGTAGTAGCTCTTTGAAACTTGACAAAATAAAGAAGTTCTCAGTTTTATCTCTATGGTTCGTTTCCTGTTCAAGTAGCACTAAGCAGAGACTGTGGAAAAGCACTTTCATTGAAAGGGGTTGCCAAGCTTCCAAGAAATTCCGAGTTTCCGAAATACCAGCAAATATTTTTTCACCCAATCTTGATGATACGTGGTGCTAATGACAAGTACACAAATCCCACTTGGCTCACCAAATTTTGTTCTTCTATTTTGAAGCGTTCATCTACAGTAGTCGTTTTTATATTTAGGTTTCCATCTGTTCTCTCCAATATAGATAGATGAATTTGGAACTCTAAAACCAACATGGTTTGTAGTAGCTCTTTGAAACTTGACAAAATAAAGGAGTTCTCAGTTTTGTCTCTATGGTTTGTTCCTCTTCAAGTAGCCCTAGCGAGAGACTGTGGAAAAGCACTTTCATTGAAAGGGGTTGCCAAGCTTACAAGAAATAACGAGTTTCTGAAACACCAGCAAATATTTTTTCACCCAATCTTGATGATACTTGGTGGTAATGATCGGTACACAAATCCCACTTGGCTCACCAAATTTTGTTCTTCTAGGTTGAAGCGTTCATCTACAGTATCAGTATTTATGTTTAGGTTTCACTCTGTTCTTTTCTATGTAGATAGATGAATTTGGAACTCTAAATCCAACATAGTTTGTAGTAGCTCTTTGAAACCTGACAAAAAAAAGTACTTCTCAGTTTTGTCTCTATGGTTTGTTTTTTCTTCAAGTAGCCCTAAGCAGAGACTGTGGAAAAGCACTGTCATTGAAAGGGGTTGCCAAGCTTCCAAGAAATAACGAGTTCCCGAAATACCAGCAAATATTTTTTCACCCAATCTTGATGATACGTGGTGGTAATGATCGGTCAACAAATCCCACTTGGCTCACAAATTTTGTTCTTCTAGGTTGAAGCGTTCGTCTACAGTAGCAGTTTTTATATTTAGGTTTCCCTCGGTTCTCTCCTATGTAGATAGATGAATTTGGAACTCTAAATCCAACATGGTTTGTAGTAGCTCTTTGAAACTTGACAAAATAAAGGAGTTCTCAGTTTTGTGTCTATGGTTCGTTTCCTCTTCAAGTAGCCCTAGGCACAGACTGTGGAGAAGCACTTTGATTGAGAGGGGTGGCGAATCTTCTAAGAAATAACGATTTTCTGAAATACAAGCAAATATTTTTAACCCAAATCTTGATGATACTTGGTGGTAATGATCAGTACACAAATCCCACTTGGCTCACCAAATTTTGTTCTTCTAGGTGGAAGCGTTCTTTGACAGTAGCAGTTTATATTTTAAGGTTTCCCTCTGTTTTCTCCTATATAGATAGATAAATTTGGAACTCTAAATCCAACATGGTTTGTAGTAGCTCTTTGAAACTTGACAAAAAAATGGAGTTCTCAGTTTTGTCTCAATGGTTCGTTTCCTCTTCAAGTAGCCCTAAGCAGAGACTGTGGAAAAGCACTTTCATTGAAAGGTGTTGCCAAGCTTCCAAGAAATTACGAGTTTCCGAAATACCAGCAAATATTTTTTGACCAAATCTTGATGATACGTGGTGCTAATGACAAGTACACAAATCCCACTGGCTCACCAAATTTCGTTCTTCTAGGTTGAAGCGTTCATCTACAGTAGTCGTTTTTATATTTAGGTTTTCCCTCTGTTGTCTCCTATATAGATAGATGAATTTGGAACTCTAAATCCAACATGGATTGTAGTCGCACTTTGAACTTGACAAAAAAAGTACTTCTCAGTTTGTCTCTGTGGTTTGTTTCCTCTTCAAGTAGCACTAAGCAGAGACTGTGGAAAAGCACTTTCATTGAAAGGGGTTGCCAAGCTTCCAAGAAATTACGAGTCTCCGAAATACCAGCAAATATTTTTTCACCCAATCTCGATGATACGTGGTGGTAATGACAAGTACACAAATCCCACTACACTCACCAAATTTTCTTCTTCTAGTTTGAAGCGTTCGTTTAAAGTAGCAGTTTATATTTTTAGGTTTCACACTGTTCTCTCCTATATAGATAGATGAATTTGGAACTCTAAATCCAACATGGTTTGCAGTAGCTCTTTGAAACTTGACAAAATAAAGAAGTTCTCAGTTTTGTCTCTATGGTTCATTTCCTCTTCAAGTAGCCCTAAGCAGAGACTGTGGAAAAGCACTTTCATTGAAAAGGGTTGCCAAGCCTCCAAGAAATTACGAGTTTCCGAAATACCAGCAAATATTTTTTGACCCAATCTTGATGATACGTGGTGCTAATGACAAGTACACAAATCCCACTTGACTCACCAAATGTCGTTCTTCTAGGTTGAAGCGTTCATCTACAGTATTCATTTTTATATTTAGGTTTCCCTCTGTTCTCTCCTATATTGATAGATGAATTTGGGACTCTAAATGCCACATGGTTTGTAGTAGCTCCTTGAAACTTGACAAAAAAAAGTAGTTCTCAGTTTTGTATCTATGGTTTGTTTCCTCTTCAAGTAGCCTTAAGCAGAGACTGTGGAAAAGCACTTTCATGGAAAGGGATAGCCAAGCTTCAAGAAATTATGACTTTCCGAAATACCAGCAAATATTTTTTCACCCAATCTTGATGATAATTTGTGGTAATGATCAGTACACAAATCCCACTTGACTCACCAAATTTTGTTCTTCTAGGTTGAAGCGTTCCTTTACAGTAGCGGTTTTTATTTTTAGGTTTCCCTCTGTTCTCTCGTATATAGATAGATGAATAAGGAACTCTAAATCCAACATGGTTTGTAGTAGCTCTTTGAAACTTGACAAAATAAAAGAGTTCTCAGTTTTGTCTCTATGGTTTGTTTCCGCTTTAAGTAGCCCTAGGCACAGACAGTGGAAAAGCAGTTTCATTAAAAGGGGTTTCCAAGCTTCCAATAAATTACGAGTTTCCGAAATACCAGCAAATATTTTTTAACCCAATCTTGATGATACTTGGTGGTAATGACAAGTACACATATCCCACTTGGCTCACCAAATTTTGTTCTTCTAGGTGGAAACTTTCGTTTACAGTTGCAGTTTTTATTTTTGGTTTCACTTTGTTCTCTCCTATACAGATAGATGAATTTGGAACTCTAAATCCAACATGGTTTGTAGTCGCACTTTGAAACTTGACAAAAAAAAAGTACTTCTCAGTTTGTCTCTATGGTTTGTTTCCTCTTCAAGTAGCATGAAGCAGAGACTGTGGAAAAGCACTGTCATTGAAAGGGGTTGCCAAGCTTCCAAGAAATAACGAGTTTCCGAAATACCAGTAAATATTTTTTCACCCAATCTGGATGATACGTCGTGGTAATGACAAGTACACAAATCCCACTTGACTCACCAAATTTTGTTCTTCTAGGTGGAAGCGTTCGTTTACAATAGCAGTTTATATTTTTAGGTTTCACAGTTTTCTCTCCTATATAGATAGATTAATTTGGAACTCTAAATCCAACATGGTTAGTAGTAGCTCTTTTGAAACTTGACAAAATAAAGTAGTTCTCAGTTTTGTCTCTATGGTTTGTTTCCTCTTCAAGTAGCCCTAGGCACAGACTGTGGAAAAGCACTTTCATTTAGACGGGTTGCTAAGCTTCTAAGAAATAACGACTTTCCGATATACGAACAAATATTTTTTTACCCAATCTTGATGATACGTGGTGGTAATTAGAAGTACACAAATCCCACTTGGCTCACCAAATTTTGTTCTTCTAGGTTGAAGTGTTCATCTACAGTAGTCGTTTTTATATTTAGATTTCCCTCTGTTCTCTCCTATATAGATAGATGAATTTGGAACTCTAAATCCAACATGGTTTGTAGTAGCTCTTTGAAACTTGACAAAATAAAGGAGTTCTCAGTTTTGTCTCTATGGTTTGTTTCCTCTTCAAGTAGCCCTAGGCACAGACTGTGGATAAGCACTTTGATTGAAAGGGGTTGCCAAGCTTCCAAGAAATAACGAGTTTCTGAAATACCAGCAAATATTTTTTCACCCAATCTTGATGATACTTGGTGGTAATGATCAGTCCACAAATCCCACTTGACTCACCAAATTTTGTTCTTCTATGTTGAAGCGTTCGTCTACAGTAGCAGTTTTTATATTTAGGTTTCCCTCGGTTCTCTCCTATGTAGATAGATGAATTTGGAACTCTAAATCCAACATGGTTTGTAGTAGCCCTTTGAAACTTGACAAAAAAAAGTAGTTCTCAGTTTTGTCTCTATGGTTTGTTTTTTCTTCAAGTAGCCCTAGGCACAGACTGTGGAGAAGCACTTTGATTGAAAGGGGTTGCCAAGGTTCCAAGAAATAAAGAGTTTCTGAAATACCAGAAAATATTTTTTTCACCCAAACTTGATGATACTTGGTGGTAATGATCAGTCCACAAATCCCACTTGACTCACCAAATTTTGTTCTTCTATGTTGAAGCGTTCGTCTACAGTAGCAGTTTTTATATTTAGGTTTCCCTTGGTTCTCTCCTATGTAGATAGATGAATTTGGAACTCTAAATCTAACATGGTTTGTAGTAGCTCTTTGAAACTTGAAAAAAAAAAGTAGTTCTCAGTTTTGTCTCCATGGTTTGTTTCCTCTTCAAGTAGCCCCAGGCACAGACTGTGGAAAAGCACTTTCATTGAGAGGGGTTGCCAAGCTTCTAAGAAATAACGAGTTTCCGAAATACCAGCAAATACTTTTTCACCCAGTCTTGTTGATACTTGGTGGTAATAATGAGTACACAAATGCCACTGGGCTCACCAAATTTTGTTCTTCTAGGTTTAAGCGTTCGTCTACAGTAGCAGTTTTTATATTTAGGTTTCACTCTGTTCTCTCCTATATAGATATATGAATTCGGAACTCTAAATCCAACATTGTTTGTTGTAGCTCCTTGAAACTTGACAAAATAAAGTAGTTCTTAGTTTTGTCTCTATGGTTTGTTTCCTCTTCAAGTAGCCCTAGGCACAGACTGTGGAAAAGCACTTTCATTGAGAGGGGTGGCGAAGCTTCTAAGAAATAACGAGTTTCTGAAATACCAGCAAATATTTTTTCACCCAATCTTGATGATACTTGGTGGTAATGATCAGTACACAAATCCCACTTGGCTCACCAAATTTTGTACTTCTAAGTTGAAGCGTTCATCTACAGTATCAGTTTTTATGTTTAGGTTTCACTCTGTTCTCTTCTATGTAGATAGATGAATTTGGAACTCTAAATCCAACATGGTTTGTGGTAGCTCTTTGAAACCTGACAAAAAAAAGTACTTCTCAGTTTTGTCTCTATGGTTTGTTTTTTCTTCAAGTAGCCCTAAGCAGAGACTGTGGAAAAGCATTTTCATTGAAAGGGGTTGCCAAGCTTCCAAGAAATCACGAGTTTCTGAAATACCAGCAAATATTTTTTCACCCAATCTGGATGATACGTGGTGGTAATGACAAGCACACAAATCCCAATTGGCTCACCAATTTTGTTCTTCTAGGTTGAAGCCTTCGTTTACAGTAGCAGTTTTTATTTTTAGTTTTCCCTCTGTTCTCTCCTATATAGATAGATGACTTTGGAACTCTAAATCAAACATGGTTTGTAGTAGCTCTTTGAAGCTTGACAAAAAAAAAAAAAAAACTAGTTTTCAGTTTTGTCTCTATGATTTGTTTCCTCTTCAAGTAGGCCTAAGCAGAGACTGTGGAAAAGCACTTTCATTGAAAGGGGTTGCCAAGCTTCCAAGAAATTACGAGTTTCCGAAATACCAGCAAATATTTTTTCACCCAATCTTGTTGATACGTGGTGGTAATGATCGGTACACAAATCCCACTTGGCTCACCAAATTTTGTTCTTCTAGGTTGAAGCGTTCATTTACTGTAGCAGTTTTTATATTTAGGTTTTCCTCTGTTCTCTCCTATATAGATAGATGAATTTGGAACTCTAAATAAAACATGGTTTGTAGTAGCTTTTTGAAACTTGACAAAATAAAGGACTTGTCAGTTTTGTCTTTATGGTTGGTTTCCCCTTCAAGTAGCCCTAGGCCCAGACTGTGGAAAAGCACTTTAATTGAGAGGGGTTGCCAAGCTTCTAGAAATAACGAGTTTCCAAAATACCAGCAAATATTTTTTCACCCAATCTTGATGATAAGTGGTGGTAATGACAAGTACACAAATCCCACTTGACTCAACAAATTTTGTTCTTCTATGTTGAAGCGTTCGTTTACAATAGCAGTTTTTATTTTAAGGTTTCACTCTGTTCTCTCCTATGTAGATAGATGAATTTGGAACTCAAAATCCAACATGGTTTGTAGTAGCTCTTTGAAACTTGACAAAATAAAGGAGTTCTCAGTTTGTTCTCTATAATTTGTTTACTCTTCAAGGAGCCCAAAGAAGAGACTGTGGAAAAGCACTTTCATTGAAAGGGGTTGCCAAGCTTCCAAGAAATAACGAGTTTCCGAAATACCAGCAAATATTTTTGCACCCAATCTGGATGATACGTCGTGGTAATGACAAGTACACAAATCCCACTTGACTCACCAAATTTTGTTCTTCTAGGTTGAAGCGTTCGTTTACAATAGCAGTTTATATTTTTAGGTTTCACACTGTTCTCTCCTATATAGATAGATTAATTTGGAACTCTAAATCCAACATGGTTAGTAGTAGCTCTTTGAAACTTGACAAAATAAAGTAGTTCTCAGTTTTGTCTCTATGGTTTGTTTCCTCTTCAAGTAGCCCTAGGCACAGACTGTGGAAAAGCACTTTCATTTAGACGGGTTGCTAAGCTTCTAAGAAATAACGAGTTTCCGATATAAGAGCAAATATTTTTTTACCCCATCTTGTTGATACGTGGTGGTAATTAGAAGTACACAAATCCCACTTGGCTCACCAAATTTTGTTCTTCTAGGTTGAAGTGTTCATCAATTGTAGTCGTTTTTATATTTAGATTTCCCTCTGTTCTCTCCTATATAGATAGATGAATTTGGAACTCTAAATCCAACATGGTTTGTAGTAGCTCTTTGAAACTTGACAAAATAAAGGAGTTCTCAGTTTTGTCTCTATGGTTTGTTTCCTCTTCAAGTAGCCCTAGGCACAGACTGTGGATAAGCACTTTGATTGAAAGGGGTTGCCAAGCTTCCAAGAAATAACAAGTTTCTGAAATACCAGCAAATATTTTTTCACCCAATCTTGATGATACTTGGTGGTAATGATCAGTCCACAAATCCCACTTGACTCACCAAATTTTGTTCTTCTAGGTTGAAGCGTTCGTCTACAGTAGCAGTTTTTATATTTAGGTTTCCCTCGGTTCTCTCCTATGTAGATAGATGAATTTGGAACTCTAAATCCAACATGGTTTGTAGTAGCCCTTTGAAACTTGACAAAAAAAAGTAGTTCTCAGTTTTGTCTCTATGGTTTGTTTCCTCTTCATGTAGCCCCAGGCACAGACTGTGGAAAAGCACTTTCATTGAGAGGGGTTGCGAAGCTTCTAAGAAATAACGAGTTTCTGAAATACAAGCAAATATTTTTTCACCCAATCTTGATGATACTTGGTGGTAATGATCAGTACACAAATCGCACTGGGCTCACCAAATTTTGTTCTTCTATGTTGAAGCGTTCGTCTACAGTAGTCGTTTTTATATTTAGGTTTTCCTCTGTTCTCTCCTATATAGATAGATTAATTTGGAACTCTAAATAAAACATGGTTTGTAGTCGCTCTTTGAAACTTGACAAAAAAAAGTAGTTCTCAGTTTTGTCTCTATGGTTTGTTCCTCTTCAAGTAGCCCTAACCAGAGACTGTGGAAAAGCACTTTCATTGAAAGGGGTTGCCAAGCTTCCAAGAAATAACGAGTTTCTGAAACACCAGCAAATATTTTTTCACCCAATCTTGATGATACTTGGTGGTAATGATCGGTACACAAATCCCACTTGGCTCACCAAATTTTGTTCTTCTAGGTTGAAGCGTTCATCTACAGTATCAGTTTTTATGTTTAGGTTTCACTCTATTCTCTTCTATGTAGATAGATGAATTTGGAACTCTAAATCCAACATGGTTTGTGGTAGCTCTTTGAAACCTGACAAAAAAAAGTACTTCTCAGTTTTGTCTCTATGGTTTGTTTTTTCTTCAAGTAGCCCTAAGCAGAGACTGTGGAAAAGCATTTTCATTGAAAGGGGTTGCCAAGCTTCCAAGAAATCACGAGTTTCCGAAATACCAGCAAATATTTTTTCACCCAATCTTGATGATACGTGGTGGTAATGACAAGTACACAAAACCCACATGGCTCACCAAATTTTATTCTTCTAGGTTGAAGCGCTCGTTTCAAGTAGCAGTTTTTATTTTTAGGTTTCACTCTGTTCTCTCCTATATAGATATATGAATTTGGAACTCTAAATCCAACATGGTTTGTAGTAGCTCTTTGAAACTTGACAGAAAAGAATTAGTTTTCAGTTTTGTCTCTATGGTTTGTTTCCTCTTCCAGTAGCCTTAAGCAGAGACTGTGCAAAAGCACTTTCACTGAAAGGGGTTGCCAAGCATCCAAGGAATTACGAGTTTCCGAAATACCAGCAAATATTTTTTCACCCAATCTTGATGATACGTGGTGGTAATGATCGGTACACAAATCCCACTTGGCTCACAAATTTTGTTCTTCTAGGTTGAAGCGTTCCTTTACAGTAGCAGTTTTTATTTTTAGGATTCCCTCTGTTCTCTCCTATATAGATGGATGAATTTGGAACTCTAAAACCAACATGGTTTGTAGTAGCTCTTTGAAACTTGACAAAATAAAGGAGTTCTCAGTTTTGTCTCTATGGTTTGTTGCCTCTTCAAGTAGCCCTAGGGAAAGACTGTGGAGAAGCACTTTGATTGAAAGGGGTTGCCAAGGTTCCAAGAAATAACGAGTTTATGTAATACCAGCAAATATTTTTTCACCCAAACTTGATGATACTTGGTGGTAATGATCAGTCCACAAATCCCACTTGACTCACCAAATTTTGTTCTTCTATGTTGAAGCGTTCGTCTACAGTAGCAGATTTTATATTTAGGTTTCCCTCGGTTCTCTCCTATGTAGATAGATGAATTTGGAACTCTAAATCCAACATGGTTTGTACTAGCTCTTTGAAACTTGACAAAAAAAAGTAGTTCTCAGTTTTGTCTCTATGGTTTGTTTCCTCTTCAAGTAGCCCCAGGCACAGACTGTGGAAAAGCACTTTCATTGAGAGGGGTTGCCAAGCTTCTAAGAAATAACGAGTGTCCGAATTACCAGCAAATACTTTTTCATCCAGTCTTGTTGATACTTGGTGGTAATAATCAGTACACAAATGCCACTGGGCTCACCAAATTTTGTTCTTCTAGGTTTAAGCGTTCGTCTACAGTAGCAGTTTTTATATTTAGGTTTCACTCTGTTCTCTCCTATATAGATATATGAATTCGGAACTCTAAATCCAACATGGTTTGATGTAGCTCTTTGAAACTTGACAAAATAAAGTAGTTCTTAGTTTTGTCTCTATGGTTTGTTTCCTCTTCAAGTAGCCCTAGGCACACACTGTGGAAAAGCAATTTCATTGAGAGGGGTGGCGAAGCTTCTAAGAAATAACGAGTTTCTGAAATACCAGCAAATATTTTTTCACCCAATCTTGATGATACTTGGTGGTAATGATCAGTACACAAATCCCACTTGGCTCACCAAATTTTGTTCTTCTAGGTTGAAGCGTTCGTCTACAGTAGTCGTTTTTATATTTAGGTTTTCCTCTGTTCTCTCCTATATAGATAGATTAATTTGGAACTCTAAATAAAACATGGTTTGTAGTCGCTCTTTGAAACTTGACAAAAAAAAGTAGTTCTCAGTTTTGTCTCTATGGTTTGTTCCTCTTCAAGTAGCCATAACCAGAGACTGTGGAAAAGCACTTTCATTGAAAGGGGTTGCCAAGCTTCCAAGAAATAACGAGTTTCTGAAACACCAGCAAATATTTTTTCACCCAATCTTGATGATACTTGGTGGTAATGATCGGTACACAAATCCCACTTGGCTCACCAAATTTTGTTCTTCTAGGTTGAAGCGTTCATCTACAGTATCCGTTTTTATATTTAGGTTTCAATCTGTTCTCTTCTATGTAGATAGATGAATTTGGAACTCTAAATCCAACATGGTTTGTAGTAGCTCTTTGAAACCTGACAAAGAAAAGTACTTCTCAGTTTTGTCTATATGGTTTGTTTTTTCTTCAAGTAGCCCTAATCAAAGACTATGGAAAATCACTTTCATTGACAGGGGTTGCCAACGTACCAAGAAATTATGAGTTTCCGAAATACCAGCAAATATTTTTTCACCCAATCTGGATGATACGTGGTGGTAATGACAAGCACACAAATCCCACTTGGCTCACCAATTTTGTTCTTCTAGGTTGAAGCCTTCGTTTACAGTAGCAGTTTTTATTTTTAGTTTTCCCTCTGTTCTCTCCTATATAGATAGATGACTTTGGAACTCTAAATCCAACATGGTTTGTAGTAGCTCTTTGAAGCTTGACAAAAAAAAAAAAAACTAGTTTTCAGTTTTGTCTCTATGATTTGTTTCCTCTTCAAGTAGGCCTAGGCAGAGACTGTGGAAAAGCACTTTCATTGAAAGGGATTGCCAAGCTTCCAAGAAATTACGAGTTTCCGAAATACCAGGAAATATTTTTTCACCCAATCTTGTTGATACGTGGTGGTAATGATCGGTACACAAATCCCAATTGGCTCAACAAATTTTGTTCTTCTAGGTTGAAGCGTTCATTTACTGTAGCAGTTTTTATATTTAGGTTTTCCTCTGTTCTCTCCTATATAGATAGATGAATTTGGTACTCAAAATCCAACATGGTTTGTAGTAGCTCTTTGAAACTTGACAAAATAAAGGAGTTCTCAGTTTGTTCTCTATAATTTGTTTACTCTTCAAGGAGCCCAAAGAAGAGACTGTGGAAAAGCACTTTCATTGAAAGGGGTTGCCAAGCCTCCAAGAAATAACGAGTTTCCGAAATACCAGCAAATATTTTTGCACCCAATCTGGATGATACGTCGTGGTAATGACAAGTACACAAATCCCACTTGACTCACCAAATTTTGTTCTTCTAGGTTGAAGCGTTCGTTTACAATAGCAGTTTATATTTTTAGGTTTCACACTGTTCTCTCCTATATAGATAGATTAATTTGGAACTCTAAATCCAACATGGTTAGTAGTAGCTCTTTGAAACTTGACAAAATAAAGTAGTTCTCAGTTTTGTCTCTATGCTTTGTTTCCTCTTCAAGTAGCCCTAGGCACAGACTGTGGAAAAGCACTTTCATTTAGACGGGTTGCTAAGCTTCTAAGAAATAACGAATTTCCGATATAAGAGCAAATATTTTTATACCCAATCTTGTTGATACGTGGTGGTAATTAGAAGTACACAAATCCCACTTGGCTCACCAAATTTCGTTCTTCTATGTTGAAGCGTTCGTCTACAGTAGCAGTTTTTATATTTAGGTTTCCCTCGGTTCTCTCCTATGTAGATAGATGAATTTGGAACTCTAAATCCAACATGGTTTGTACTAGCTCTTTGAAACTTGACAAAAAAAAAGTAGTTCTCAGTTTTGTCTATATGGTTTGTTTCCTCTTCAAGTAGCCCCAGGCACAGACTGTGGAAAAGCACTTTCATTGAGAGGGGTTGCCAAGCTTCTAAGAAATAACGAGTGTCCGAAATACCAGCAAATACTTTTTCACCCAGTCTTGTTGATACTTGGTGGTAATAATCAGTACACAAATGCCACTGGGCTCACCAAATTTTGTTCTTCTAGGTTTAAGCGTTCGTCTACAGTAGCAGTTTTTATATTTAGGTTTCACTCTGTTCTCTCCTATATAGATATATGAATTCGGAACTCTAAATCCAACATGGTTTGTTGTAGCTGTTTGAAACTTGACAAAATAAAGTAGTTCTTAGTTTTGTCTCTATGGTTTGTTTCCTCTTCAAGTAGCCCTAGGCACAGACTGTGGAAAAGCAATTTCATTGAGAGGGGTGGTGAAGCTTCTAAGAAATTACGAGTTTCTGAAATACCAGCAAATATTTTTTCACCCAATCTTGATGATACTTGGTGGTAATGATCAGTACACAAATCCCACTTGGCTCACCAAATTTTGTTCTTCTAGGTTGAAGCGTTCGTCTACAGTAGTCGTTTTTATATTTAGGTTTTCCTCTGTTCTCTCCTATATAGATAGATTAATTTGGAACTCTAAATAAAACATGGTTTGTAGTCGCTCTTTGAAACTTGACAAAAAAAAGTAGTTCTCAGTTTTGTCTCTATGGTTTGTTCCTCTTCAAGTAGCCATAACCAGAAACTTTGGAAAAGCACTTTCATTGAAAGGGGTTGCCAAGCTTCCTAGAAATAACGAGTTTCTGAAACACCAGCAAATATTTTTTCACCCAATCTTGATGATACTTGGTGGTAATGATCGGTACACAAATCCCACTTGGCTCACCAAATTTTGTTCTTCTAGGTTGAAGCGTTCATCTACAGTATCAGTTTTTATATTTAGGTTTCACTCTGTTCTCTTCTATGTAGATAGATGAATTTGGAACTCTAAATCCAACATGGTTTGTAGTAGCTCTTTGAAACCTGACAAAGAAAAGTACTTCTCAGTTTTGTCTATATGGTTTGTTTTTTCTTCAAGTAGCCCTAATCAAAGACTATGGAAAATCACTTTCATTGACAGGGGTTGCCAACGTACCAAGAAATTATGAGTTTCCGAAATACCAGCAAATATTTTTTCACCCAATCTGGATGATACGTGGTGGTAATGACAAGCACACAAATCCCACTTGGCTCACCAATTTTGTTCTTCTAGGTTGAATCCTTCGTTTACAGTAGCAGTTTTTATTTTTAGTTTTCCCTCTGTTCTCTCCTATATAGATAGATGACTTTGGAACTCTAAATCCAACATGGTTTGTAGTAGCTCTTTGAAGCTTGACAAAAAAAAAAAAACTAGTTTTCAGTTTTGTCTCTATGATTTGTTTCCTCTTCAAGTAGGCCTAAGCAGAGACTGTGGAAAAGCACTTTCATTGAAAGGGATTGCCAAGCTTCCAAGAAATTACGAGTTTCCGAAATACCAGGAAATATTTTTTCACCCAATCTTGTTGATACGTGGTGGTAATGATCGGTACACAATCCCACTTGGCTCACCAAATTTTGTTCTTCTAGGTTGAAGCGTTCATTTACTGTAGCAGTTTTTATATTTAGGTTTTCCTCTGTTCTCTCCTATATAGATAGATGAATTTGGAACTCAAAATCCAACATGGTTTGTAGTAGCTCTTTGAAACTTGACAAAATAAAGGAGTTCTCAGTTTGTTCTCTATAATTTGTTTACTCTTCAAGGAGCCCAAAGAAGAGACTGTGGAAAAGCACTTTCATTGAAAGGGGTTGCCAAGCTTCCAAGAAATAACGAGTTTCCGAAATACCAGCAAATATTTTTGCACCCAATCTGGATGATACGTCGTGGTAATGACAAGTACACAAATCCCACTTGACTCACCAAATTTTGTTCTTCTAGGTTGAAGCGTTCGTTTACAATAGCAGTTTATATTTTTAGGTTTCACACTGTTCTCTCCTATATAGATAGATTAATTTGGAACTCTAAATCCAACATGGTTAGTAGTAGCTCTTTGAAACTTGACAAAATAAAGTAGTTCTCAGTTTTGTCTCTATGCTTTGTTTCCTCTTCAAGTAGCCCTAGGCACAGACTGTGGAAAAGCACTTTCATTTAGACGGGTTGCTAAGCTTCTAAGAAATAACGAATTTCCGATATAAGAGCAAATATTTTTATACCCAATCTTGTTGATACGTGGTGGTAATTAGAAGTACACAAATCCCACTTGGCTCACCAAATTTCGTTCTTCTATGTTGAAGCGTTCGTCTACAGTAGCAGTTTTTATATTTAGGTTTCCCTCGGTTCTCTCCTATGTAGATAGATGAATTTGGAACTCTAAATCCAACATGGTTTGTACTAGCTCTTTGAAACTTGACAAAAAAAAAGTAGTTCTCAGTTTTGTCTATATGGTTTGTTTCCTCTTCAAGTAGCCCCAGGCACAGACTGTGGAAAAGCACTTTCATTGAGAGGGGTTGCCAAGCTTCTAAGAAATAACGAGTGTCCGAAATACCAGCAAATACTTTTTCACCCAGTCTTGTTGATACTTGGTGGTAATAATCAGTACACAAATGCCACTGGGCTCACCAAATTTTGTTCTTCTAGGTTTAAGCGTTCGTCTACAGTAGCAGTTTTTATATTTAGGTTTCACTCTGTTCTCTCCTATATAGATATATGAATTCGGAACTCTAAATCCAACATGGTTTGTTGTAGCTGTTTGAAACTTGACAAAATAAAGTAGTTCTTAGTTTTGTCTCTATGGTTTGTTTCCTCTTCAAGTAGCCCTAGGCACAGACTGTGGAAAAGCAATTTCATTGAGAGGGGTGGTGAAGCTTCTAAGAAATTACGAGTTTCTGAAATACCAGCAAATATTTTTTCACCCAATCTTGATGATACTTGGTGGTAATGATCAGTACACAAATCCCACTTGGCTCACCAAATTTTGTTCTTCTAGGTTGAAGCGTTCGTCTACAGTAGTCGTTTTTATATTTAGGTTTTCCTCTGTTCTCTCCTATATAGATAGATTAATTTGGAACTCTAAATAAAACATGGTTTGTAGTCGCTCTTTGAAACTTGACAAAAAAAAGTAGTTCTCAGTTTTGTCTCTATGGTTTGTTCCTCTTCAAGTAGCCATAACCAGAAACTTTGGAAAAGCACTTTCATTGAAAGGGGTTGCCAAGCTTCCTAGAAATAACGAGTTTCTGAAACACCAGCAAATATTTTTTCACCCAATCTTGATGATACTTGGTGGTAATGATCGGTACACAAATCCCACTTGGCTCACCAAATTTTGTTCTTCTAGGTTGAAGCGTTCATCTACAGTATCAGTTTTTATATTTAGGTTTCACTCTGTTCTCTTCTATGTAGATAGATGAATTTGGAACTCTAAATCCAACATGGTTTGTAGTAGCTCTTTGAAACCTGACAAAGAAAAGTACTTCTCAGTTTTGTCTATATGGTTTGTTTTTTCTTCAAGTAGCCCTAATCAAAGACTATGGAAAATCACTTTCATTGACAGGGGTTGCCAACGTACCAAGAAATTATGAGTTTCCGAAATACCAGCAAATATTTTTTCACCCAATCTGGATGATACGTGGTGGTAATGACAAGCACACAAATCCCACTTGGCTCACCAATTTTGTTCTTCTAGGTTGAATCCTTCGTTTACAGTAGCAGTTTTTATTTTTAGTTTTCCCTCTGTTCTCTCCTATATAGATAGATGACTTTGGAACTCTAAATCCAACATAGTTTGTAGTAGCTCTTTGAAGCTTGACAAAAAAAAAAAAACTAGTTTTCAGTTTTGTCTCTATGATTTGTTTCCTCTTCAAGTAGGCCTAAGCAGAGACTGTGGAAAAGCACTTTCATTGAAAGGGATTGCCAAGCTTCCAAGAAATTACGAGTTTCCGAAATACCAGGAAATATTTTTTCACCCAATCTTGTTGATACGTGGTGGTAATGATCGGTACACAATCCCACTTGGCTCACCAAATTTTGTTCTTCTAGGTTGAAGCGTTCATTTACTGTAGCAGTTTTTATATTTAGGTTTTCCTCTGTTCTCTCCTATATAGATAGATGAATTTGGAACTCAAAATCCAACATGGTTTGTAGTAGCTCTTTGAAACTTGACAAAATAAAGGAGTTCTCAGTTTGTTCTCTATAATTTGTTTACTCTTCAAGGAGCCCAAAGAAGAGACTGTGGAAAAGCACTTTCATTGAAAGGGGTTGCCAAGCTTCCAAGAAATAACGAGTTTCCGAAATACCAGCAAATATTTTTGCACCCAATCTGGATGATACGTCGTGGTAATGACAAGTACACAAATCCCACTTGACTCACCAAATTTTGTTCTTCTAGGTTGAAGCGTTCGTTTACAATAGCAGTTTATATTTTTAGGTTTCACACTGTTCTCTCCTATATAGATAGATTAATTTGGAACTCTAAATCCAACATGGTTAGTAGTAGCTCTTTGAAACTTGACAAAATAAAGTAGTTCTCAGTTTTGTCTCTATGGTTTGTTTCCTCTTCAAGTAGCCCTAGGCACAGACTGTGGAAAAGCACTTTCATTTAAACGGGTTGTTAAGCTTCTAAGAAATAACGAGTTTCCGATATAAGAGCAAATATTTTTTTACCCAATCTTGATGTTACTTGGTGGTAATGATCAGTCCACAAATCCCACTTGACTCACCAAATTTTGTTCTTCTAGGTTGAAGTGTTCATCTATTGTAGTCGTTTTTATATTTAGATTTCCCTCTGTTCTCTCCTATGTAGATAGATGAATTTGGAACTCTAAATCCAACATGGTTTGTAGGAGCCCTTTGAAACTTGACAAAAAAAAGTAGTTCTCAGTTTTGTCTCTATGGTTTGTTTCCTCTTCAAGTAGCCCTAGGCACAGACTGTGGAAAAGCACTTTCATTGAGAGGGGTTGCGAAGCTTCTAAGAAATAACGAGTTTCTGAAATACAAGCAAATATTTTTTCACCCAATCTTGATGATACTTGGTGGTAATGATCAGTACACAAATCGCACTCGGCTCACCAAATTTTGTTCTTCTATGTTGAAGCGTTCGTCTACAGTAGTCGTTTTTATATTTAGGTTTTCCTCTGTTCTCTCCTATATAGATAGATTAATTTGGAACTCTAAATAAAACATGGTTTGTAGTCGCTCTTTGAAACTTGACAAAAAAAAGTAGTTCTCAGTTTTGTCTCTATGGTTTGTTCCTCTTCAAGTAGCCCTAACCAGAGACTGTGGAAAAGCACTTTCATTGAAAGGGGTTGCCAAGCTTCCAAGAAATAACGAGTTTCTGAAACACCAGCAAATATTTTTTCACCCAATCTTGATGATACTTGGTGGTAATGATCGGTACACAAATCCCATGTGGCTCACCAAATTTTGTTCTTCTAGGTTGAAGCGTTCATCTACAGTATCAGTTTTTATGTTTAGGTTTCACTCTGTTCTCTTCTATGTAGATAGATGAATTTGGAACTCTAAATCCAACATGGTTTGTGGTAGCTCTTTGAAACCTGACAAAAAAAAGTACTTCTCAGTTTTGTCTCTATTGTTTGTTTTTTCTTCAAGTAGCCCTAAGCAGAGACTGTGGAAAAGCACTTTCATTGAAAGGGGTTGCCAAGCTTCCAAGAAATCACGAGTTTCCGAAATACCAGCAAATATTTTTTCACCCAATCTTGATGATACGTGGTGGTAATGACAAGTACACAAATCCCACATGGCTCACCAAATTTTATTCTTCTAGGTTGAAGCGTTCGTTTCAAGTAGCAGTTTTTATTTTTAGGTTTCACTCTGTTCTCTCCTATATAGATAGATGAATTTGGAACTCTAAATCCAACATGGTTTGTAGTAGCTCTTTGAAACTTGACAGAAAAAAATTAGTTCTCAGTTTTGTCTCCATGGTTTGTTTCCTCTTCCAGTAGCCTTAAGCAGAGACTGTGCAAAAGCACTTTCATTGAAAGGGGTTGCCAAGCATCCAAGAAATTAAGAGTTTCCGAAATACCAGCAAATATTTTTTCACCCAATCTTGTTGATACGTGGTGGTAATGATCGGTACACAAATCCCACTTGGCTCACCAAATTTTGTTCTTCTAGGTTGAAGCGTTCATTTACTGTAGCAGTTTTTATATTTAGGTTTTCCTCTGTTCTCTCCTATATAGATAGATGAATTTGGAACTCTAAATCCAACATGGTTTGTAGTAGCTTTTTGAAACTTGACAAAATAAAGGACTTCTCAGTTTTGTCTTTATGGTTGGTTTCGCCTTCAAGTAGCCCTAGGCACAGACTGTGGAAAAGCACTTTAATTGAGAGGGGTTGCCAAGCTTCTAGAAATAACGAGTTTCCGAAATACCAGCAAATATTTTTTCACCCAATCTTGATGATAAGTGGTGGTAATGACAAGTACACAAATCCCACTTGGCTCAACAAATTTTGTTCTTCTATGTTGAAGCGTTCGTTTACAATAGCAGTTTTTATTTTTAGGTTTCACTCTGTTCTCTCCTATGTAGATAGATGAATTTGGAACTCAAAATCCAACATGGTTTGTAGTAGCTCTTTGAAACTTGACAAAATAAAGGAGTTCTCAGTTTGTTCTCTATAATTTGTTTACTCTTCAAGGAGCCCAATAAAGAGACTGTGGAAAAGCACTTTCATTGAAAGAGGTTGCCAAGATTCCAAGAAATAACGAGTTTCCGAAATACCAGCAAATATTTTATCACCCTATCTTGATGATACTTGGTGGTAATGATCAGTACACAAATCCCACTTTGCTCACCAAATTTTGTTCTTCTAGGTTGAAGCGTTCGTCTACAGTAGTCGTTTTTATATTTAGGTTTTCCTCTGTTCTCTCCTTTATAGATAGATTAATCTGGAACTCTAAATAAAACATGGTTTGTAGTTGCTCTTTGGAACTTGACAAAATAAAGGAGTTCTCAGTTTTGTCTCTATGGTTTGTTCCTCTTCAAGTAGCCCTAACCAGAGACTGTGGAAAAGCACTTTAATTGAAAGAGGTTGCCAAGCTTCCAAGAAATAACGAGTTTCTGAAACACCAGCAAATATTTTTTCACCCAATCTTGATGATACTTGGTGGTAATGATCGGTACACAAATCCCTCTTGGCTCACCAAATTTTGTTCTTCTAGGTTGAAGCGTTCATCTACAGTATCAGTTTTTACGTTTAGGTTTCACTCTGTTCTCTCCTATATAGATAGATGAATTTGGAACTCTAAATCCAACATGGTTTGTAGTAGCTCTTTGAAACTTGACAAAATAAAAGAGTTCTCAGTTTTGTCTCTATGGTTTGTTCCTCTTCAAGTAGCCCTAACCAGAGACTGTGGAAAAGCACTTTCATTGAAAGGGGTTGCCAAGCTTCCAAGAAATAACGAGTTTCTGAAACACCAGCAAATATTTTTTCACCCAATCTTGATGATACTTGGTGGTAATGATCGGTACACAAATCCCAGTTGGCTCACCAAATTTTGTTCTTCTAGGTTGAAGCATTCATCTACAGTATCAGTTTTTATGTTTAGGTTTCACTCTGTTCTCTTCTATGTAGATAGATGAATTTGGAACTCTAAATCCAACATGGTTTGTAGTAGCTCTTTGAAACCTGACAAAAAAGTACTTCTCAGTTTTGTCTCTATGGTTTGTTTTTACTTCAAGTAGCCCTAAGCAGAGACTGTGGAAAAGCATTTTCATTGAAAGGGGTTGCCAAGCTTCCAAGAAATTACGAGTTTCCGAAATACCAGCAAATATTTTTTCACCCAATCTTGATGATACTTGGTGGTAATGATCGGTACACAAATCCCACATGGCTCACCAAATTTTATTCTTCTAGGTTGAACCGTTCGTTTACAGTAGCAGTTTTTATTTTAGGTTTCCCTCTGTTCTCTCATATATAGATAGATGAATTTGGAACTCTTAATCAAACATGGTTTGTAGTAGCACTTTGAAACTTGACAAAAAAAAGTAGTTCTCAGTTTTGTCTCTCTGGTTTGTTTTTTCTTCAAGTAGCCCTAAGCAGAGACTGTGGAAAAGCACTTTCATTAAAAGGGGTTGCCAAGCTTCCAATAAATTACGAGTTTCCGAAATACCAGCAGATATTTTTTCACCCAATCTTGATGATACGTGGTCGTAATGACAAGTACACAAATCCCACATGGCTCACCAAATTTTGTTCTTCTAGGTGGAAGCGTTCGTTTACAGTAGCAGTTTTTATTTTTGGTTTCACTCTGTTCTCTCCAAATAGATAGATGAATTTGGAACTCTAAATCCAACATGGTTTGTAGTAGCTCTTTGAAACTTGACAAAATAAAGGACTTCTTACTTTTGTCTCTATGGTTGTTTCCTCTTCAAGTAGCCCTAGGCACAGACTGTGGAAAAGCACTTTCATTGAGAGGGGTTGCCAAGCTTCTAAGAAATAACGAGTTTCCGAAATACCAGCAAATATTTTTTCACCGAGTCTTGATGATAATTGGTGGTAATGATCAGTACACAAATCCCACTTGGTCACCAAATTTTGTTCTTCTAGGTAGAAGCATTCGTCTACAGTAGTCATTTTTATATTTAGGTTTGACTCTGTTCTCTCCTATATAGATAGATGAATTTGGAACTCTAAATCCAACAAGGTTTGTAGTTGCTCTTTGAAACTTGACATAATAATGGAGTTCTCAGGTTTGTCTCTATAATTTGTTTAATCTTCAAGTAGCCCTAAGCAGAGACTGTGGAAAAGCACTTTCATTGAAAGGGTTAGCCAAGCTTCCAAGAAATTAGGAGTTTCGGAAATACCAGCAAATATTTTTTCACCCAATCTGGATGATACGTGGTCGTAATGACAAGGACACAAATCAAACTTGGCCCACCAAATTTAGTTCTTCTAGGTTGAAGCATTCGTTTACAGTTGCAGTTTTTATTTTTGGTTTCACTCTGTTCTCTACTATATAGATAGATGAAATTGGAACTCTAAATCCAACATGGTTTGTAGTAGCTCTTTGAAACTTGACAAAATAAAGGAGTTCTCAGTTTTGTCTCTATGGTTTGTTTCCTCTTCAAGTAGCGCTAGGCACAGACTTGGAAAAGCACATTCATTGAGAGGGGTTGCCAACCTTCTAAGAAATAACGAGTTTCTGAAATACCAGCAAATATTTTTTCACCCAATCTTGATGATACTTGGTGGTAATGATCAGGAAACAAATCCCACTTGTCTCACCAAATTTTGTTCTTCTAGGTTGAAGCGTTCGTCTACAGTAGTCGTTTTTTTATTTAGGTTTCCCTCTGTTCTCTACTATATAGATAGATGAATTTGGAACTCTAAATCCAACATGGTTTGTAGTAGCTCTTTGAAACTTGACAAAATAAAGGAGTTCTCAGATTTGTCTCTATGGTTGTTTCCTCTTCAAGTAGCCCTAGGCACAGACTGTGGAAAAGCACTTTCATTGAGAGGGGTTGCCAAGCTTCTAAGAAATAACGAGTTTCCGAAATACCAGCAAATATTTTTTTCACCCAATCTTGATGATACTTGGTGGTAATGATCGGTACACAAATCCCACTTGACTCACCAAATTATCTTCTTCTAGGTTGAGCGTTCTTTTACAGTAGCAGTCTATATTTTTAGGTTTCACTCTGTTCTCTCCTATATAGATAGATGAATTTGGAACTCTAAATGCCACATGGTTTGTAGTAGCTCTTTGAAACTTTCCAAAGAATAGTAGTTCTCAGATTTGTCTCTATGGTTTGTTTCCTCCTCAAGTAACCCTAAGCAGAAACTGTGGAAAAGCATTTTCATTGAAAGGGGTTGCCAAGCTTCCAAGAAATCACGAGTTTCCGAAATACCAGCAAATATTTTTTCACCCAATCTTGATGATACGTGGTGGTAATGATCGGTACAAAAATCCCACTTGGCTCACCAAATTTTGTTCTTCTAGGTTGAACCGTTCGTTTACAGTAGCAGTTTTTATTTTTAGGTTTCCCTCTGTTCTCTCCTATATAGATAGATGAATTTGGAACTCTTAATCCAACATGGTTTGTAGTAGCACTTTGAAACTTGACAAAAAAAAGTAGTTCTCAGTTTTGTCTCTCTGGTTTGTTTCCTCTTCAAATAGCCCTAGGCACAGACTGTGGAAAAGCACTTTCATTTAGACGGGTTGCTAAGCTTCTAAGAAATAACGAGTTTCCGATATACGAGCAAATATTTTTTCACCCAATCTTGTTGATAAGTGGTGGTAATGATCGGTACACAAATCCCACTTGGCTCACCAAATTTTGTTCTTCTAGGTTGAAGCTTTCTTTTACAGTAGCAGTTTATATTTTTAGGTTTCCCCCGGTTTTCTCCTATATAGATAGATGAATTTGGAACTCTAAATCCAACATGGTTTATAGTCGCTCTTTGAAACATGACAAAAAAAAGTAGTTCTCAGTTTTGTCTCTATGGTTTGTTTCCTCTTCAAGTAGCTCTAAGCAGAGACTGTGGAAAAGCACTTTCATTGAAAGGGGTTGCCAAGCTTCCAAAAAATAACGAGTTCCCGAAATACCAGCAAATATTTTGTGACCCAGTCTTGATGATACTTGGTGGTAATGATCAGTACACAAATCCCACTTGGCTCACCAAATTTTGTTCTTCTATGTTGAAGCGTTCGTCTACAGTAGTCGTTTTTATATCTAGGTTTCCCTCTGTTCTCTCCTATATAGATAGATGAATTTGGAACTCTAAATCCAACATGGTTTGTAGTAGCTCTTTGAAACTTGACAAAATAAAGGACTTCTCAGTTTTGTCTCTATGGTTGTTTCCTCTTCAAGTAGCCCTAGGCACAGACTGTTGAAAAGCACTTTCATTGAGGGGGTTGCAAACTTCTAAGAAATAACGAGTTTCCGAAATACCTTCAAATATTTTTTCACCCAGTCTTGATAATAAGTGATGGTAATGACAAGTACACAAATCCCACTTGGCTCACCAAATTTTGTTCTTCTAGGTTGAAGCGTTCGTCTACAGCAGCAGTTTTTTTATGTAGGTTTCACTCTGTTCTCTCCTATATAGATAGATGAACTTGGAACTCTAAATCCAACATGGTTCGTAGTAGCTCTTTGAAACTTGACAAAATAAAGGAGTTCTCAGTTTTTTCTCTATGGTTTGTTTCCTCTTGAAGTAGACTTAGGCACAGACTGTGGAAAAGCAATTTCTTTGAAAGGGGTTGGCAAGCTTCCCAGAAATTACGAGTTTCCGAAACACCAGCAAATATTTTTTCACTCAATTTTGATGATACATGGTGGTAATGACAAGTACACAAATCCCACGTGTCTCACCAAATTTTGTTCTTCTAGGTTGAAGCGTTCGTTTACAGTAGCAGTTTTTATTTTTAGGTTTCACGCTGTTCCCTCCTATATAGATAGATGAATTTGGAACTCTAAATCCAACATGGTTTGTAGTAGCTCTTTGAAACTTGACAAAATAACGGAGTTATCAGTTTTGTCTATTGTTTGTTTCATCTTCAAGTAGCCCTAGGCACAGACTGTAGAAAAGCACTTTCAGTGAGAGGGGTTGCCAAGCTTCTAAGAAATAACGAGTTTCCGAAATACCAGCAAATATTTTTTCACCCAATCTTGATGATACTTGGTGGTAATGATCAGTACACAAGTCCCACTTCCCTCAACAAATTTTGTTCTTCTAGGTTGAAGCGTTCGTCTAGAGTAGCAGTTTTTATATGTAGGTTTCCCTCTGTTCTCTCCTATATAGATAGATGAATTTGGAACTCTAAATCCAACATGGTTTGTAGTAGCTCTTTGAAACTTGACAAAATAACGGAGTTATCAGTTTTGTCTATGGTTTGTTTCCTCTTCAAGTAGCCCTAGGCCCAGACTGTAGAAAAGCACTTTCATTGAGAGGGGTTGCCAAGCTTCTAAGAAATAACGAGTTTCCGAAATACCAGCAAATATTTTTTCACCCAATCTTGATGATACTTGGTGTAATGATCAGTACCCAAATCCCACTTGGCTCACCAAATTTGCATTCTTCTAGGTTGAAGCGTTCGTCTACAGTAGCAGTTTTTATATTTAGATTTCCTCTTTTCTCTCCTATATACATAGATGAATTTGGAACTCTAAATCCAACATGGTTTCTAGTAGCTCTTTGAAACGTGACAAAATAAAGCTGTTCTCAGTTTTTTCTCTATGGTTTGTTTCCTCTTCAAGTACCCCTAGGCACACACTGTGAAAAAGCACTTTCATTGAGAGGGGTTGGCAAGCTCTAACAAATAAGGAGTTTCCGAAATACCAGCAAATACTTTTTCACCCGATATTGATGATACGTGGTGGTAATGATCAGTACACAAATCCCACTTGGTTCACCAAATTGTGTTCTTCTAGGTTGAAGCATTCGTCTACAGTAGCAGTTTTTATATGTAGGTTTCACTCTGTACTCTCCAATATAGATAGATGAATTTGGAACTCTAAATCCAACATGGTTTGTAGTAGCTCTTTGAAACTTGACAAAATAAAGGAGTTCTCAGTTTTGTCTCTATGGTTTGTTTCCTCTTCATGTAGTCCTAAGCAGAGACTCTGGAAAAGCAATTTCATTGAAAGGGTTTGGCAAGCTTCCCAGAAATTACGAGTTTCCGAAACACCAGCAAATATTTTTTCACTCAATTTTGATGATACATGGTGGTAACGACAAGTACACAAATCCCACGTGGCTCACCAAATTTTGTTCTTCTAGGTTGAAGCGTTCGTTTACAGTAGCAGTTTTTATTTTTAGGTTTCCCTCTGTTCTCTCCTATATAGATAGATGAATTTGGAACTCTAAATCCAACATGGTTTGTAGTAGCTTTTTGAAACTTGACAAAATAAAGGACTTCTCAGTTTTGTCTTTATGGTTGGTTTCCCCTTCAAGTAGCCCTAGGCACAGACTGTGGAAAAGCACTTTAATTGAGAGGGGTTGCCAAGCTTCTAGAAATAACGAGTTTCCGAAATACCAGCAAATATTTTTTCACCCAATCTTGATGATAAGTGGTGGTAATGACAAGTACACAAATCCCACTTGGCTCAACAAATTTTGTTGTTCTATGTTGAAGCGTTCGTTTACAATAGCAGTTTTTATTTTTAGGTTTCACTCTGTTCTCTCCTATGTAGATAGATGAATTTGGAACTCAAAATCCATCATGGTTTGTAGTAGCTCTTTGAAACTTGACAAAATAAAGGAGTTCTCAGTTTGTTCTCTATAATTTGTTTACTCTTCATGGAGCCCAAAGAAGAGACTGTGGAAAAGCACTTTCATTGAAAGAGGTTGCCAAGATTCCAAGAAATAACGAGTTTCCGAAATACCAGCAAATATTTTATCACCCAATCTTGATGATACTTGGTGGTAATGATCAGTACACAAATCCCACTTTGCTCACCAAATTTTGTTCTTCTAGGTTGAAGCGTTCGTCTACAGTAGTCGTTTTTATATTTAGGTTTTCCTCTGTTCTCTCCTTTATAGATAGATTGATCTAGAACTCTAAATAAAACATGGTTTGTAGTCGCTCTTTGGAACTTGACAAAATAAAGGAGTTCTCAGTTTTGTCTCTGTGGTTTGTTCCTCTTCAAGTAGCCCTAACCAGAGACTGTGGAATAGCACTTTAATTGAAAGAGGTTGCCAAGCTTCCAAGAAATAACGAGTTTCTGAACACCAGCAAATATTTTTTCACCCAATCTTGATGATACTTGGTGGTAATGATCGGTACACAAATCCCTCTTGGCTCACCAAATTTTGTTCTTCTAGGTTGAAGCGTTCATCTACAGTATCAGTTTTTATGTTTAGGTTTCACTCTGTTCTCTCCTATATAGATAGATGAATTTGGAACTCTAAATCCAACATGGTTTGTAGTAGCTCTTTGAAACTTGACAAAACAAAAGAGTTCTCAGTTTTGTCTCTATGGTTTGTTCCTCTTCAAGTAGGCCTAACCAGAGACTGTGGAAAAGCACTTTCATTGAAAGGGGTTGCCAAGCTTCCAAGAAATAACGAGTTTCTGAAACACCAGCAAATATTTTTTCACCCAATCTTGATGATACTTGGTGGTAATGATCGGTACACAAATTCCACTTGGCTCACCAAATTTTGTTCTTCTAGGTTGAAGCGTTCATCTACAGTATCAGATTTTATGTTTAGGTTTCACTCTGTTCTCTTCTATGTAGATAGATGAATTTGGAACTCTAAATCCAACATGGTTTGTAGTAGCTCTTTGAAACCTGACAAAAAAAAGTACTTCTCAGTTTTGTCTCTATGGTTTGTTTTTTCTTCAAGTAGCCCTAAGCAGAGACTGTGGAAAAGCACTTTCATTGAAAGGGGTTGCCAAGCTTCCAAGAAATTACGAGTTTCCGAAATACCAGCAAATATTTTTTCACCCAATCTTGATGATACTTGGTGGTAATGATCGGTACACAAATCCCACATGGCTCACCAAATTTTATTCTTCTAGGTTGAACCGTTCGTTTACAGTAGCAGTTTTTATTTTTAGGTTTCCCTCTGTTCTCTCATATATAGATAGATGAATTTGGAACTCTTAATCCAACATGGTTTGTAGTAGCACTTTGAAACTTGACAAAAAAAAGTAGTTCTCAGTTTTGTCTCTCTGGTTTGTTTTTTCTTCAAGTAGCCCTAAGCAGAGACTGTGGAAAAGCACTTTCATTAAAAGGGGTTGCCAAGCTTCCAATAAATTACGAGTTTCCGAAATACCAGCAGATATTTTTTCACCCAATCTTGATGATACGTGGTCGTAATGACAAGTACACAAATCCCACATGGCTCACCAAATTTTGTTCTTCTAGGTGGAAGCGTTCGTTTACAGATGCAGTTTTTATTTTTGGTTTCACTCTGTTCTCTCCAAATAGATAGATGAATTTGGAACTCTAAATCCAACATGGTTTGTAGTAGCTCTTTGAAACTTGACAAAATAAAGGACTTCTTACTTTTGTCTCTATGGTTGTTTGTCTTCAAGTAGCCCTAGGCACAGACTGTGGAAAAGCACTTTCATTGAGAGGGGTTGCCAAGCTTCTAAGAAATAACGAGTTTCCGAAATACCAGCAAATATTTTTCACCCAGTCTTGATGATACTTGGTGGTAATGATCAGTACACAAATCCCACTTGGTCACCAAATTTTGTTCTTCTAGGTAGAAGCATTCGTCTACAGTAGTCGTTTTTATATTTAGGTTTGACTCTGTTCTCTCCTATATAGATAGATGAATTTGGAACTCTAAATCCAACATGGTTTATAGTCGCTTTTGAAACATGACAAAAAAAAGTAGTTCTCAGTTTTGTCTCTATGGTTTGTTTCCTCTTCAAGTAGCTCTAAGCAGAGACTGTGGAAAAGCACTTTCATTGAAAGGGGTTGCCAAGCTTCCAAAAAATAACGAGTTCCCGAAATACCAGCAAATATTTTGTCACCCAGTCTTGATGATACTTGGTGGTAATGATCAGTACACAAATCCCACTTGGCTCACCAAATTTTGTTCTTCTAGGTTGAAGCGTTCGTCTACAGTAGTCGTTTTTATATCTAGGTTTCCCTCTGTTCTCTCCTATATAGATAGATGAATTTGGAACTCTAAATCCAACATGGTTTGTAGTAGCTCTTTGAAACTTGACAAAATAAAGGACTTCTCAGTTTTGTCTGTATGGTTGTTTCCTCTTCAAGTAGCCCTAGGCACAGACTGTTGAAAAGCACTTTCATTGAGGGGGTTGCAAACTTCTAAGAAATAACGAGTTTCCGAAATACCTTCAAATATTTTTTCACCCAGTCTTGATGATAAGTGATGGTAATGACAAGTACACAAATCCCACTTGGTCACCAAATTTTGTTCTTCTAGGTTGAAGGGTTCGTCTACAGTAGTCGTTTTTATATTTAGGTTTCCCTCTGTTCTCTCCTATATAGATAGATGAATTTGGAACTCTAAATCCAACATGGTTTATAGTCGCTCTTTGAAACATGACAAAAAAAAGTAGTTCTCAGTTTTGTCTCTATGGTTTGTTTCCTCTTCAAGTAGCCCTAAGCAGAGACTGTTGAAAAGCACTTTCATTGAAAGGGGTTGCCAAGCTTCCAAGAAATTAGGAGTTTCCGAAATACCCGCAAATATTTTTTCACCCAATCTTGATGATATTGGTAGTAATGATCGGTACATAAATCCCACTTGACTCACCAAATTTTGTACTTCTAGGTTGAAGCTTTCTTTTACAGTAGCAGTTTATATTTTTAGGTTTCCCCCGGTTTTCTCCTATATAGATAGATGAATTTGGAACTCTAAATAAAACATGGTTTGTAGCAGCTCTTTGAAACTTGAGAAAATAAAGGAATTCTAAGTTTTGTCTCTAATATTTGTTTCCTCTTCAAGTAGCCCTAATAGAAACTGTGGAAAAGAACTTTCATTGAAAGGGGTTGCCAAGCTTCCAAGAAATTACTAGTTTCCGAACTACCAGCAAATATTTTTTCACCCAATCTTGATGATACATGGTGGTAATGATCGGTACAAAAATCCCACTTGGCTCACCAAATTTTGTTCTTCTAGGTTGAAGCGTTCGTTTACAGTAGCAGTTTTTATTTTTAGGTTTCCCTCTGTTCTCTCCTATATAGATAGATGAATTTGGAACTCTTAATCCAACATGGTTTGTAGTAGCTCTTTGAAACTTGACAAAATAAAGGATTTCTCACTTTTGTCTCTACGATTTGTTTCCTATTGAAGTAGCCCTAGGCACAGACTGTGGAAAAGCACTTTCATTGAGAGGGGTTGCCAAGCTTCTAAGAAATAACGATTTTCCGAAATCCAGCAAATATTTTTTCACCCAATCTTGATGATGCTTGGTGGTAATGATCAGTCCACAAATCCCAGTTGGCTCACCAAATTTTTTCTTCTAGGTTGAAGTGTTCGTCTACAGTAGCAGTTTTTATGTTTAAGATTCACTCTGTTCTCTCCTATGTAGATAGATAAATTTGGAACTCTAAATCCAACAAGGTTTGTAGTTGCTCTTTGAAACTTGACATAATAAAGGAGTTCTCAGGTTTGTCTCTATAATTTGTTTAATCTTCAAGTAGCCCTAAGCAGAGACTGTGGAAAAGCACTTTCATTGAAAGGGTTAGCCAAGCTTCCAAGAAATTAGGAGTTTCGGAAATACCAGCAAATATTTTTTCACCCAATCTGGATGATATGTGGTCGTAATGACAAGGACACAAATCAAACTTGGCCCACCAAATTTAGTTCTTCTAGGTTGAAGCATTCGTTTACAGTTGCAGTTTTTATTTTTGGTTTCACTCTGTTCTCTACTATATAGATAGATGAAATTGGAACTCTAAATCCAACATGGTTTGTAGTAGCTCTTTGAAACTTGACAAAATAAAGTAGTTCTCAGTTTTGTCTCTATGGTTTGTTTCCTCTTCAAGTGGCGCTAGGCACAGACTTGGAAAAGCACATTCATTGAGAGGGGTTGCCAACCTTCTAAGAAATAACGAGTTTCTGAAATACCAGCAAATATTTTTTCACCCAATCTTGATGATACTTGGTGGAAATGATCAGGAAACAAATCCCACTTGTCTCACCAAATTTTGTTCTTCTAGGTTGAAGCGTTCGTCTACAGTAGTCGTTTTTTTATTTAGGTTTCCCTCTGTTCTCTACTATATAGATAGATGAATTTGGAACTCTAAATCCAACATGGTTTGTAGTAGCTCTTTGAAACTTGACAAAATAAAAGAGTTCTCAGATTTGTCTCTATGGTTGTTTCCTCTTCAAGTAGCCCTAGGCACAGACTGTGAAACAGCACTTTCATTGAGAGGGGTTGCCAAGCTTCTAAGAAATAACGAGTTTCCGAAACACCAGCAAATATTTTTTTCACCCAATCTTGATGATACTTGGTGGTAATGATCGGTACACAAATCCCACTTGACTCACCAAATTATCTTCTTCTAGGTTGAGCGTTCTTTTACAGTAGCAGTCTATATTTTTAGGTTTCACTCTGTTCTCTCCTATATAGATAGATGAATTTGGAACTCTAAATGCCACATGGTTTGTAGTAGCTCTTTGAAACTTTCCAAAAAATAGTAGTTCTCAGATTTGTCTCTATGGTTTGTTTCCTCCTCAAGTAGCCCTAAGCAGAAACTGTGGAAAAGCACTTTCATTGAAAGGGGTTGCCAAGCTTCCAAGAAATCACGAGTTTCCAAAATACCAGCAAATATTTTTTCACCCAATCTTGATGATACGTGGTGGTAATGATCGGTACAAAAATCCCACTTGGCTCACCAAATTTTGTTCTTCTAGGTTGAACCCTTCGTTTACAGTAGCAGTTTTTATTTTTAGGTTTCCCTCTGTTCTCTCCTATATAGATAGATGAATTTGGAACTCTTAATCCAACATGGTTTGTAGTAGCACTTTGAAACTTGACAAAAAAAAGTAGTTCTCAGTTTTGTCTCTCTGGTTGTTTCCTCTTCAAGTTGCCCTAGGCACAGACTGTGGAAAAGCACTTTCATTTAGACGGGTTGCGAAACTTCTTAAGAAATAACGAGTTTCCGATATACGAGCAAATATTTTTTTACCCAATCTTGTTGATACGTGGTGGTAATTAAGAAGTACACAAATCCCACTAGGCTCACCAAATTTTGTTCTCTAGGTTGAAGTGTTCATCTACAGTAGGTCGTTTTTATATTTAGATTTCCCTCTGTTCTCTCCTATATAGATAGATGAATTTGGAACTCTAAATCCAACATGGTTTGTAGTAGCCCTTTGAAACTTGACAAAAAAAGTAGTTCTCAGTTTTTGTCTCTATGGTTTGTTTCCTCTTCAAGTAGCCCCAGGAACAGACTGTGGAAAAGCACTTTCATTGAGAGGGGTTGCCAAGCTCTAAGAAATAACGAGTTCCGAAATACCAGCAAATACTTTTTTCACCCAGTCTTGTTGATACATTGGTGGTAATAATCAGTACACAAATGCCACTGGGCTCACCAATTTTGTTCTTCTAGGTTTAAGCGTTCGTCTACAGTAGCAGTTTTTATATTTAGGTTTCCTCTGTTCTCTCCTATATAGATAGATGAATTTGGGACTCTAAATCCAACATGGTTTGTTGTAGCTCTTTGAAACTTGACAAAATAAAAGAGTTTCTTAGTTTGTCTCTATGGTTTGTTTCCTCTTCAAGTAGCCCTAGGCACAGACTGTGGAAAAGCACTTTCATTGAGAGGGGTTGCGAAACTTCTAAGAAATAACGAGGTTTCTGAAATTACAAGCAAATATTTTTTCACCCAGTCTTGATGATACTTGGTGGTAATGATCAGTACACAAATTGCACTGGCTCACCAATTTGTTCTTCTAGGGTGAAGCGTTCGACTACAGTAGTCGTTTTTATATTTAGGTTTTCCTCTGTTCTCTCCTATATAGATAGATAATTTGGAACTCTAAATAAAACATGGTTTGTAGTCGCTCTTTGAAACTTGACAAAAAAAAGTAGTTCTCAGTTTTTGTCTCTATGGTTTGTTCCTCTTCAAGTAGCCCTAACCAGAGACTGTGGAAAAGCACTTTCATTGAAAGGGCTTGCCAAGCTTCCAAGAAATAACGAGTTTCTGAAACACCAGCAATATTTTTTCACCAATCTTGATGATACTTGGTGGTAATAATCGGTACACAAATCCCACTTGGCTCACCAAATTTTGTTCTTCTAGTTGAAGTGTTCATCTACAGTATCAGTTTTTATATTTAGGTTTCACTCTGTTCTCTTCTATGTAGACAGATGAATTGGAACTCTATCCAACATGGTTTGTAGTAGCTCTTGAAACCTGAGAAAAAAAGTACTTCTCATTTTGTCTCTCTGGTTTGTTTTTCTTTCAAGTAGCCCTAAGCAGAGACTGTGGAAAAGCACTTTCATTAAAAGGGGTTGCCAAGCTTCCAATAAATTACGAGTTTCCGAAATACCAGCAGGATATTTTTTCACCCAATCTTGATGATACGTGGTCGTAATGACAAGTACACAAATCCACATGGCTCACCAAATTTTGTTCTACTAGGTGGAAGCGTTCGTTTACAGATGCAGTTTTTATTTTGGTTTCACTCTGTTCTCTCCAAATAGATAGATGAATTTGGAACTCTAAATCCAACATGTTTTGTAGTAGCTCTTTGAAAACTTGACAAAATAAAGACTTCTTACTTTTGTCTCTATGGTTGTTTTTCTTCAAGTAGCCCTAGGCACAGACTGTGGAAAAGCACTTTCATTTGAGAGGGGTTGCAGCTTCTAAGAATAACGAGTTTCTGAATCCAGCAAATATTTTTCACCCAGTCTTGATGATACCTTGGTGGTATGATCAGTACAAATCCCACTTGGTCACCAAATTTTGTTCTTCTAGTAGAAGCATTCGTCTACAGTAGTCGTTTTTATATTTAGGTTTTGACTCTGTTCTCTCCATATAGATTAGATGAATTTGGGAACTCTAAATCCAACATGGTTTATAGTCGCTTTTGAAACATGACAAAAAAAGTAGTTCTCAGTTTTGTCTCTATGGTTTGTTTCCTCTTCAAGTAGCTCTAAGCAGAGACGTGGAAAGCACTTTCATTGAAGGGTTGCCAAGCTTCCAAAAAATAACGAGTTCCCGAAATACCAGCAAAATTTTGTCACCCAGTCTTGATGATACTTGGTGGTAATGATCAGTACACAAATCCCACTTGGCTCACCAAATTTTGTTCTTCTAGGTTGAAGCGTTCGTCTACTGTAGTCGTTTTTATATCTAGGTTTCCCTCTGTTCTCTCCTATATAGATAGATGAATTTGGGAACTCTAAATCCAACATGGTTTT
>NW_027518122.1:0-36708 GCF_048772815.1 Callospermophilus lateralis | reverse complement strand
AAATATACTGTAGTTCTACGTTCTATCTCTAAGGTTGTTTCCTCTTGATGTAAGCCTAATGCAGTGACTGGCGGAATAACCACTTTTATTGAAAGGGGTTGCCAAACTTCCAAAAACTAGAGTCTTCTGAAATCTCAACATATATTTTTTCATCCAATCTTCATGATGCTTTCAAGTAATGATCAGTACACCAATACCACTTGGAGGCTCAAGTTTCATTCTCCTACGTTGAAGCATTCGTTTGCAGGACAGTCTGAATTTTTAGGTTTCACTCTGCTTTCTCCTGTATTGACAGTTGCAGTTAGAACTTTAAATCAAACACGGTTTGTGCTAGCTACTTGAAACATGACACAATAAAGTAGTTCTACGTTCTATCCCTAAGGTTTGTTTCTCTTGATGTAGCCTTAAGCAGAGACTGGCGAATAACACATTCAAAGAAAGGCGTTGTTAGGCTGCCAAAACACTACAGTCTCCTGAATCTAATCATATATTTTTTCTTCCGACCTTCATGATTCTTTCAAGTAATGAGCAGTGCACCAATCAAACTTGGATGCTCAAGTTTCGTTCTCCTAGGTTGAAGCATTCGTTTGCAGTAACAGTTTGAATTTTTAGTTTCACTCTGTTTTGTCCTATATTGACAGATGCAGATCGAACTCTAAATCAAACACGGTTTGTGCTAGCTTCTTGAAACTTGACACAATAAAGTAGTTCTACGTTCTATCTCTAAGGTTTGTTTCCTCTTGATGTAGCCTAATGCAGGGACTGGCGAATAACACTCATATTGAAAGGGTTGCCAAACTTTCAAAAAACTAGAGTCTCCTGAAATGTCATCATATATTTTTTCATCCAATCTTCATGATACATTCAATTAATGATCAGTACACCATTCCCACTTGTATGCCCAAGTTTTGTTCTTCTAGGTTGAAGCATTCGTTTGCAGGAAGAGTTTGAATTTTTAGGTTTCACTCTGTTTTCTCCTATATTGACAGATGCAGTTAGAACTTTAAATCAAACACGGTTTGTGCTAGCTACTTGAAAACATGACACAATAAAGTAGTTCTACGTTCTATCCTAAGGTTTGTTTAGTCTTGATGTAGCCTTAAGCAGACACTGGCGAATAACACATTCAATGAAAGGCGTTGTTAGCTGCCAAAAAATTATAGTCTCCTGAAATCTCATCATATATTTTTTCTTCCGACCTTCATGATACTATCAAGTAATGAGCAAGTGCAACCAATCAACTTGGATGCCCAAGTTTCGTTCTCCTAGTTGAAGCATTCGTTTGTAGGAACAGTTTGAATTTTTAGGTTTCACTCTGTTTTGTCCTATATTGACAGATGCAGTTCGAACTCTAAATCAAACACGGTTGTGCTAGCTCTTGAAACTTTACAAATACTGTAGTTCTGGTCTATCTCTAAGGTTTGTTTCCTCTGATGTAGCCTAATGCAGGGAATGGCGAATAACACTTATTATTGAAAGGGTTGCCAAACTTCCAAAAACTAGAGTCTTCTGAAATCTCAACATATATTTTTTCATCCAATCTTCTTGACACTTTCAAGTAATGATCAGTACACAAATCCCACTTGGATGCTCAAGTTTCATTCTCCTACGTTGGAAGCATTCGTTTGCAGAACAGTTTGAATTTTTAGTGAGGTTTCACTCTGTTTCTCCAATATTGACAAATGTAGTTCAAACTCTAAAATCATACACGGTTTGGGCTAGCTTCTTGAAACTTGACACAATTAAGTAGTTCTACATTCTCTCCCTAAGGTTGTTTTCCTCTTGATGTAGCCTTCAGCACAGACTGGCGAATAACACTTATATTGAAAGGGTTGAAAAAACATTTCAAAAAACTAGACGTCTCCTGAAATCTCAACATATATTTTTTCATCTACATCTTCATGATACATTCAAGTAATGATCACTACACCATTCCCACTTGGATGCCCAAGTTTTGTTCTTCTAGGTTGAAGCATTCGTTTGCAGGAACAGTTTGAATTTTTAGGTTTCACTCTGTTTTGTCCTATATTGACAGATGCAGTTCGAACTCTAAATCAAACACGGTTTGTGCTAGCTTATGAAACTTTACAAAATACTGTAGTTCTACGTTCTATCTCTAAGGTTTGTTTCCTCTTGATGTAGCCTAATGCAGGGAATGGCGAATAACACTTTTATTGAAAGCTGTTGCCAAACTTCAAAAACTAGAGTCTTCTGAAATCTCAACATATATTTTTTCATCCAATCTTCTTGACACTTTCAAGTAATGATCAGTACACCAATCCCACTTGGATGCTCAAGTTTCATTCTCCTACGTTGAAGCATTCGTTTGCAGGAACAGTTTGAACTTTTAGGTTTCACTCTGTTTTCTCCAATATTGACAAATGTAGTTCAAACTCTAAATCATACATGGTTTGGGCTAGCTTCTTGAAACTTGACACAATTAAGTAGTTCTACATTCTCTCCCTAAGGTTTGTTTCCTCTTGATGTAGCCTTCAGCACATACTGGCGAATAACACTTATATTGAAAGGGTTGAAAAACTTTCAAAAAACTAGAGTCTCCTGAAATCTCAACATATATTTTTACATCTAATCTTCATGATACATTCAAGTAATGATCACTACACCATTCCCACTTGGATGCCCAAGTTTTGTTCTCTAGGTTGAAGCATTCGTTTGCAGGAACAAGTTTGAATTTTTAGGTTTCACTCTGTTTTCTCCTATATTGACAGATGCAGTTAGAACTTTAAATCAAACACGGTTTGTGCTAGCTACTTGTAACATGACACAATAAAGTAGTTCTACGTTCTATCCCTAAGTTTGTTTCCTCTTGATGTAGCCTTAAGCAGAGACTGGCGAATAACACATTCAATGAAAGGCGTTGTTAGGCTGCCAAAAAACTACAGTCTCCTGAAATCTCATCATATATTTTTTTCTTCCGACCTTCATGATACTCTCAAGTAATGAGCAGTGCAACAATTCAAACTTGGATGCCCAAGTTTCCTTCTCCTAGGTTGAAGCATTTCGTTTGCAGTAACAGTTTGAATTTTTAGTTTCACTCTGTTTTCTCCTATATTGACAAATGTAGTCAAACTCTAAATCATACACGGTTTGGGCTAGCTTCCTTGAAACTTGACACAATTAACTAGTTCTACATTCTATCCCTAAGGTTTGTTTCCTTTTGATGTAGCCCTTCAGCACAGACTGGCGAATAACACTTTCAATGAAAGGCATTGTTAGGCTGCCAAAAAACTAGAGTCTCCTGAAATCTCCGACCTTAATGATACTTTCAAGTAATGAGCAGTACACCAATCAAACTTGGATGCCCACGTTTCGTTCTCCTAGGTTGATGCATTCGTTTGCTGTAAGAGTTTGAATTTCTAGGTTTCACTCTGTTTTCTCCTATATTGACAGATGCAGCTAGAACTCTAAAGCAAACACGGTTTGTGCTAGCTTCTTGAAACTTGACACAATAAAGTAGTTCTACGTTCAATATCTAAGGTTTGCTTCCTCTTGATGTAGCCTAATGCAGGGACTGGCGAATAACACTTATATTGAAAGGGGTTGCCAAACTTTCAAAAAACTAAAGTCTCCTGAAATCTCAACATATATTTTTTCTTCCAGTCTTCATGATACATTCAAGTAATGATCAGTACACCATTCCTACTTGGATGCCCAAGTTTTGTTTTTCTAGGTTGAAGCATTCGTTTGCAGGAACAGTTTGAATTTTTAGGTTTCACTCTGTTTTCTCCTATATTGACAGATGCAGTTAGAACTTTAAATCAAACACGGTTTGTGCTAGCTACTTGAAACATGACACAATAAAGTAGTTCTACGTTCTATCCCTAAGGTTTGTTTCCTCTTGATGTAGCCTTAAGCAGAGACTGGCGAATAACACATTCAATGAAAGGCGTTGTTAGGCTGCCAAAAAACTACAGTCTCCTGAAATCTCATCATATATTTTTTATTCCGACCTTCATGATACTATCAAGTAATGAGCAGTGCACCAATCAAACTTGGATGCCCAAGTTTCGTTCTCCTAGGTTGAAGCATTCGTTTGCAGGAACAGTTTGAATTTTAAGGTTTCACTCTGTTTTCTCCTATATTGACAGATGCAGTTCGAACTCTAATCAAAACACGGTTTGTGCTAGCTTCTTGAAACTTGACAAAATACTGTAGTTCTACGTTCTATCTCTAAGGTTTGTTTCCTCTTGATGTAGCCTAATGCAGTGACTGGGGAATAACACTTTTATTGAAAGGGGTTGCCAAACTTCCAAAAACTAGAGTCTTCTGAAAATCTCAACATATATTTTTTCATCCAATCTTCATGATACTTTCAAGTAATGATCAGTACACCAATCCCACTTGGATGCTCAAGTTTCATTCTCCTACGTTGAAGCATTCGTTTGCAGGAACAGTTTGAATTTTTAGGTTTCACTCTGTTTTCTCCTATATTGACAAATGTAGTTCAAACTCTAAATCATACACGGTTTGGGCTAGCTTCTTGAAACTTGACACAATAAAGTAGTTCTACATTCTATCCCTAAGGTTTGTTTCCTCTTGATGTAGCCTTCAGCACAGACTGGCAAATAACACTGTCAATGAAAGGCGTTGTTAGGCTGCCAAAAAACTAGAGTCTCCTGAAATCTCAACACATATTTTTTATCCGACCTTAATGATACTTTCAAGTAATGAGCAGTTCACCAATGAAACTTGGATGCCCAAGTTTCATTCTCCTAGGTTGATGCATTCGTTTGCAGTAACAGTTTGAATTTCTAGGTTTCATCTGTTTTCTCCTATATTGACAGATGCAGCTAGAATTCTAAATCAAACAAGGTTTGTGCTAGCTTCTTGAAACTTGATACAATAAAGTAGTTCTAGTTTCTATCTCTAAGGTTTGTTTCCTCTTGATGTAGCCTTAAGCAGAGACTGGCGAATAACACATTCAATGAAAGGCGTTGTTAGGCTGCCAAAAAAACTACAGTCTCCTGAAATCTCATCATATATTTTTTCTTCTGACCTTCATGATACTTTCAAGTAATGAGCAGTGCACCAATCAAACTTGGATGCCCAAGATTCGTTCTCCTAGGTTGAAGCATTCGTTTGCAGTAACAGTTTGAATTTTAAGTTTCACTCTGTTTTGTCCTATATTGACAGACGCAGTTCGAACTCTAAATCAAACACGGTTTGTGCTAGCTTCTTGAAACTTGACAAAATACTGTAGTTCTACCTTCTATCTCTAAGGTTTGTTTCCTCTTGATGTAGCCTAATGCAGGGACTGGCGAATAACACTTTTATTGAAAGGGGTTGCCAAACTTCCAAAAACTAGAGTCTTCTGAAATCTCAACATATATTTTTTCATCCAATCTTCATGATACTTTCAAGTAATGATCAGTACACCAATCCCACTTGGATGCTCAAGTTTCATTCTCCTATGTTGAAGCATTCGTTTGCAGGAACAGTTTGAATTTTTAGGTTTCACTCTGTTTTCTCCTATATTGACAAATGTAGTTCAAACTCGAAACCATACACGGTTTGGGCTAGCTTCTTGAAACTTGACACAATAAAGTAGTTCTACATTCTATCCCTAAGGTTTGTTTCCTCTTGATGTAGCCTTCAGCACAGACTGCTGAGTAACACTTTCAATGAAGGCGTTGTTAGGCTGCCAAAAAACTAGAGTCTCCTGAAATCTCAACACATATTTTTTTTCCGACCTTAATGATACTTTCAAGTAATGAGCAGTACACCAATCAAACTTGGATGCCCAAGTTTCGTTCTCCTAGGTTGATGCATTCGTTTGCAGTAACAGTTTGAATTTCTAGGTTTCACTCTGTTTTCTCCTATATTGACAGATGCAGCTAGAACCCTAAATCAAACACGGTTTGTGCTAGCTTCTTGAAACTTGTCACAATAAAGTAGTTCTACGTTCTATCTCTAAGGATAGTTTCCTCTTGATGTAGCCTAAAGCAGGGACTTGCGAATAACACTTATATTGAAAGGGGTTGCCAAACTTTCAAAAAACTAGAGACTCCTGAAATCTCAACATATATTTTTTCATCCAATCTTCATGATACATTCAAGTAATGATCAGTACACCATTCCCACTTGGATGCCCAAGTTTTGTTATTCTAGGTTGAAGCATTCGTTTGCAGGAACAGTTTGAATTTTTAGGTTTCACTCTGTTTTGTCCTATATTGACAGATGCAGTTCGAACTCTAAATCAAACACGGTTTGTGCTAGCTTCTTGAAACTTTACAAAATATTGTAGTTCTATGTTCTATCTCTAAGGTTTGCTTCCTCTTGATGTAGCCTAATGCAGGGACTGGCGAATAACACTTTTATTGAAAGGGGATGCCAAACTTCCAAAAACTAGAGTCTTCTGAAATCTCAACATATATTTTTTCATCCAATCTTCATGATACATTCAAGTAATGATCAGTACACCATTCCCACTTGGATGCCCAAGTTTTGTTCTCCTACGTTGAAGCATTCGTTTGCAGGAACAGTTTGAATTTTTAGGTTTCACTCTGTTTTCTCCTATATTGAAAATGTAGTTCAAACTCTAAATCATACACGGTTTGGGCTAGCTTCTTGAAACTTGACACAATAAAGTAGTTCTACATTCTATCCCTAAGGTTTGTTTTCTCTTGATGTAGCCTTCAGCACAGACTGGCTAATAACACTTTCATTGAAAGGCGTTTTTAGGCTGCCAAAAAACTAGAGTCTCCTGAAATCTCAACACATATTTTTTTTTCCGACCTTAATGATACTTTCAAGTAATGAGCAGTACACCAATCAAACTTGGATGCTTAAGTTTTGTTCTCCTAGGTTGATGCATTCGTTTGCCGTCACAGTTTGAATTTCTCGGTTTCACTCTGTTTTCTCCTATATTGACAGATGCAGCTAGAACTCTAAATCAAACACGGTTTGTGCTAGCTTCTTGAAACTTGACACAATAAAGGAGTTCTACGTTCTATCTCTAAGCTTTGTTTCCTCTTGATGTAGCCTAAAGCAGGGACTGGCGAATAACACTTATATTGAAAGGGGTTGCCAAACTTTCAAAAAACTAGAGTCTCCTGATATCTCAACATATATTTTTTCATCCAATCTTCATGATACATTAAAGTAATGATCAGTACACCATTCCCACTTGGATGCCCAAGCTTTGTTCTTCTAGGTTGAAGCATTCGTTTGCAGGAACATTTTGAATTTTTAGGTTTCACTCTGTTTTCTCCTATATTGACAGATGCAGTTAGAACTTTAAATCAAACATGGTTTGTGCTAGCTACTTGAAACATGACACAATAAAGTAGTTCTACGTTCTATCCCTAATGCTTGTTTCCTCTTGATGTAGCCTTAAGCAGAGACTGGCGAATAACACATTCAAAGAAAAGCGTTGTTAGGCTGCCAAAAAACTACCGTCTCCTGAAATCTCATCATATATTTTTTCTTCCAACCTTCATGATACTTTCAGGTAATGAGCAGTGCACCAATCAAACTGGGATGCCCAAGTTTCGTTCTCCTAGGTTGAAGCATTCGTTTGCAGAAACAGTTTGAATTTTTAGGTTTCACTCTGTTTTATCCTATATTGACAGATGCAGTTCGAACTCTAAATCAAACACGGTTTGTGCTAGCTTCTTGAAACTTGACAAAATACTGTAGTTCTAAATTCTATCTCTAAGGTTTGTTTCCTCTTTATGTAGCCTAATGCAGGGACTGGCGAATAACACTTTTATTGAAAGGGGTTGCCAAACTTCCAAAAACTAGAGTCTTCTGAAATCTCAACATATATTTTTTCATCCAATCTTCATGATACTTTCAAGTAATGATCAGTACACCAATCCCACTTGGATGCTCAAGTTTCGTTCTCCTACGTTGAAGCATTCGTTTGCAGGAACAGGTTGAATTTTTAGGTTTCACTCTGTTTTCTCCTAAATTGACAAATGTAGTTCAAACTCTAAATCATACACGGTTTGGGCTAGCTTCTTGAAACTTGACACAATAAAGAAGTTCTACATTCTATCCCTAAGGTTTGTTTCCTCTTGATGTAGCCTTCAGCACAGACTGGAGAATAACACTTTCAATGAAAGGCGTTGTTAGGCTGCCAAAAAACCAGAGTCTCCTGAAATCTCAACACATATTTTTTTTCCGACATTAATGATACTTTCAAGTAATGAGCAGTACACCAATATAACTTGGATGCCCAAGTTTCGTTCTCATAGGTTGATGCATTCGTTTGCAGTAACTGTTTGAATTTCTAAGTTTCACTCTGTTTTCTCCTATATTGACAGATGCAGCTAGAACTCTAAATCATACACGGTTTGGGCTAGCTTCTTGAAACTTGACACAATAAAGTAGTTCTACGTTCTATCTCTAAGGTTTGTTTCCTCTTGATGTAGCCTTAAGCAGAGACTGGCGAATAACACATGCAATGAAAGGCGTTGTTAGGCTGCCAAAAAACTACAGTCTCCTGAAATCTCATCATATATTTTTTCTTCCGACCTTCATAATACTTTCAAGTAATGAGCAGTGCAGCAATCAAACTTGGATGCCCAAGTTTCGTTCACCTAGGTTGAAGCATTCGTTTGCAGTAACAGTTTGAATTTTTAGGTTTCACACTGTTTTGACCTATATTGACAGATGCAGTTCGAACTCTAAATCAAACACGGTTTGTGCTAGCTTCTTGAAACTTGACAAAATACTGTAGTTCTAAATTCTATCTCTAAGGTTTGTTTCCTCTTGATGTAACCTAATGCAGGGACTGGCGAATAACACTTTTATTGAAAGGGGTTGCCAAACTTCCAAAAACTAGAGTCTTCTGAAATCTCAACATATATTTTTTCATCCAATCTTCATGATACTTTCAAGTAATGATCAGTACACCAATCCCACTTGGATGCTCAAGTTTCGTTCTCCTACGTTGAAGCATTCGTTTGCAGGAACAGGTTGAATTTTTAGGTTTCACTCTGTTTTCTCCTATATTGACAAATGTAGTTCAAACTCTAAATCATACACGGTTTGGGCTAGCTTCTTGAAACTTGAAACAATAAAGTAGTTCTACATTCTATCCCTAAGGTTTGTTTCCTCTTGATGTAGCCTTCAGCACAGATGGCGAATAACACTTTCAATGAAAGGCGTTGTTAGGCTGCCAAAAAACTAGAGTCTCCTGAAATCCCAACACATATTTTTTTTCCGACCTTAATGATACTTTCAAGTAATGAGCAGTACACCAATCCCACTTGGATGCTCAAGTTTCATTCTGCTACGTTGAAGCATTCGTTTGCAGGAACAGTTTGAATTTTTAGGTTTCACTCTGTTTTCTCCTGTACTGACAGATGCAGTTAGAATTTTAATTCAAACACGGTTTGTGCCAGCTACTTGAAACATGACACAATAAAGTAGTTCTACGTTCTATCCCTAAGGTTTGTTTCCTCTTGGTGTAGCCTTAAGCAGAGACTGGCGAATAACACATTCATTGAAAGGCGTTGTTAGGCTGTCAAAAAACTACAGTCTCCTAAAATCTAATCATATATTTTTACTTCCGACCTTCATGAATCTTTCAAGTAATGAGCAGTGCACCAATCAAACTTGGATGCTCAAGTTTCATTCTCCTAGGTTGAAGCATTCGTTTGCAGGAACAGTTTGAATTTTTAGGTTTCACTCTGTTTTGTCCTATATTGACAGATGCAGTTCGAACTCTAAATCAAACACGGTTTGTGCTAGCTTCTTGAAACTTGACAAAATACTGTAGTTCTACGTTCTATCTCTAAGGTTTCTTTCCTCTTGATGTAGCCTAATGCAGGGACTGGCGAATAACACCTTTATTGAAAGGGGTTGCCAAACTTCCAAAAACTAGAGTCTTCTGAAATCTCAACATATATTTTTTCGTCCAATCTTCATGATACTTTCAAGTAATGAGCAGTACACCAATCCCACTTGGATGCTCAAGTTTCATTCTCCTACGTTGAAGCATTCGTTAACAGTAACAGTTTGAATTTTTAGGTTTCACTCTGTTTTCTCCTATATTGACAAATGTAGTTCAAACTCTAAATTATACACGGTTTGGGCTAGCTTCTTGAAATTTGACACAATAAAGTAGTTCTACATTCTATCCCTAAGGTTTGTTTCCTCTTGATGTAGCCTTCAGCACAGACTGGCGAATAACACTTTCAAAGAAAGGCGTTGTTAGGCTGCCAAAAAACTAGAGTCTCCTGAAATCTCAACACATATTTTTTTTTCGACCTTAATGATACTTTCAAGTAATGAGCAGTACACCAATGAAACCTGGATGCCCAAGTTTAGTTCTCCTAGGTTGATGCCTTCGTTTGCAGTAACAGTTTGAATTTCTAGGTTTCACTCTGTTTTCTCCTATATTGACAGATGCAGCTAGAACTCTAAATCAAACACGGTTTGTGCTAGCTTCTTGAAACGACACAATACAGTAGTTCTACGTTCTATCTCTAAGGTTTGTTTCCTCTTGATGTAGCCTAATGCAGGGACTGGCGAATAACACTTATATTGAAAGGGGTTGCCAAACATTCAAAAAACTAGAGTCTCCTGAAATCTCAACATATATTTTTTCATCCAATCTTCATGATACATTCAATTAATGAACAGTACACCATTCCCACTTGGATGCCCAAGTTTTGTTCTTCTAGGTTGAAGCATTCGTTTGCAGGAACAGTTTGAATTTTTAGGTTTCACTCTGTTTTCTCCTGTATTGACAGATGCAGTTAGAACTTTAAATCAAACACGGTTTGTGCTAGCAACTTGAAACATGACACAATAAAGTAGTTGTACGTTCTATCCCTAAGGTTTGTTTCCTCTTGATGTAGCCTTAGGCAGTGACTGGCGAATAACACATTCAATGAAAGGCGTTGTTAGGCTGCCAAAAAACTGCAGTCTCCTGAAATCTAATCGTATATTTTTTCTTCCGACCTTCATGATTCTTTCAAGTAATGAGCAGTGCACCAATCAAACTTGAATGCTCAAGTTTCGTTCTCCTAGGTTGAAGCATTCGTTTGCAGTAACAGTTTGAATTTTTAGGTTTCACTCTGTTTTGTCCTATATTGACAGATGCAGTTCGAACTCTAAATCAAACACGGTTTGTGCTAGCTTCTTGAAACTTGACAAAATACTGTAGTTCTACGTTCTATCTCTAAGGTTTGTTTCCTCTTGATGTAGCCTAATGCAGGGACTGGCGAATAACACTTTTATTGAAAGGGGTTGCCAAACTTCCAAAAACTAGAGTCTTCTGAAATCTCAACATATATTTTTTCATCCAATCTTCATGATGCTTTCAAGTAATAATCAATACACCAATACCACTTGGATGCTCAAGTTTCATTCTCCTACGTTGAAGCATTCGTTTGCAGGAACAGTTTGAATTTTTAGGTTTCACTCTGTTTTCTCCTGTATTGACAGATGCAGTTAGAACTTTAAATCAAACACGGTTTGTGCTAGCTACTTGAAACATGACACAATAAAGTAGTTCTACGTTCTATCCCTAAGGTTTGTTTCCTCTTGATGTAGCCTTAAGCAGAGACTGGCGAATAACACATTCAAAGAAAGGCGTTGTTAGGCTGCCAAAACACTACAGTCTCCTGAAATCTAATCATATATTTTTTCTTCCGACCTTCATGATTCTTTCAAGTAATGAGCAGTGCACCAATCAAACTTGGATGCTCAAGTTTCGTTCTCCTAGGTTGAAGCATTCGTTGGCAGTAACAGTTTGAATTTTTTAGGTTTCACTCTGTTTGGTCCTATATTGACAGATGCAGTTCGAACTCTAAATCAAACACGGTTTGTGCTAGCTTCTTGAAACTTGACAAAATACTGTAGTTCTACGTTCTATCTCTAAGGTTTGTTTCCTCTTGATGTAGCCTAATGCAGGGACTGGGGAATAACACTTTTATTGAAAGGGGTTGCCAAACTTCCAAAAACTAGAGTCTCCTGAAATCTCAACATATATTTTTTCATCCAATCTTCATGATACTTTCAAGTAATGATCAGTACACCAATCCCACTTGGATGCTCAAGTTTCATTCTCCTACGTTGAAGCATTCGTTTGCAGGTACAGTTTGAATTTTTAGGTTTCACTCTGTTTTCTCCTATATTGACAAATGTAGTTCAAACTCTAAATCATACACGGTTTGGGCTAGCTTCTTGAAACTTGACACAATAAAGTAGTTCTACATTCTATCCCTAAGGTTTATTTCTTCTTGATGTAGCTTTCAGCACAGACTGGTGATTAACACTTTCAATGAAAGGCATTGTTAGGCTGCCAAAAAACTACAGTCTCCTGAAATCAACACATATTTTTTTTTCCGACCTTAATGATACTTTCAAGTAATGAGCAGTACACCAATCAAACTTGGATGCCCAAGTTTCGTTCTCCTAGGTTGATGCATTCGTATGCAGTAACAGTTTGAATTTCTAGGTTTCACTCTGTTTTCTCCTATATTGACAGATGCAGCTAGAACTCTAAATCAAACACGGTTTGTGCTAGCTTCTTGAAACTTGACACAATACAGTAGTTCTACGTTCTATGTCTAAGGTTTGTTTCCTCTTGATGTAGCCTAATGCAGGGACTGGCGAATAACACTTATATTGAAAGGGGTTGCCAAACTTTCAAAAAACTAGAGTCTCCTGAAATCTCAACATATATTTTTTCATCCAATCTTCATGATACATTCAATTAATGAACAGTACACCATTCCCACTTGGATGCCCAAGTTTTGTTCTTCTAGGTTGAAGCATTCGTTTGCAGGAACAGTTTGAATTTTTAGGTTTCACTCTGTTTTCTCTTATATTGGCAGATGCAGTTAGAACTTTAAATCAAACACGGTTTGTGCTAGCTACTTGAAACATGACACAATAAAGTAGTTCTACGTTCTATCCTTAAGGTTTGTTCCCTCTTTATGTAGCCTTAAGGAGAGACTGGCGAATAACACATTCAATGAAAGGCGTTGTTAGGGTGCCAAAATACTACAGTCTCCTGAAATCTCATCATATATTTTTTCTTCCGGCCTTCATGATTCTTTCAAGTAATGAACAGTGCACCAATCAAACTTGGATGTTCAAGTTTCGTTCTCCTAGGTTGAAGCATTCGTTTGCAGTAACAGTTTGAATTTTTAGGTTTCACTCTGTTTTCTCCTGTATTGACAGATGCAGTTAGAACTTTAAATCAAACACGGTTTGTGCTAGCTACTTGAAACATGACACAATAAAGTAGTTCTACGTTCTATCCCTAAGGTTTGTTTCCTCTTGATGTAGCCTTAAGCAGAGACTGGCGAATAACACATTCAATGAAAGCGTTGTTAGGCTGCCAAAAAACTACAGTCTCCTGAAATCTAATCATATATTTTTTTCAACCTTCATGATTCTTTCAAGAAATGAGCAGTGCACCAATCAAACTTGGATGCTCAAGTTTCGTTCTCCTAGGTTGAAGCATTCGTTTACAGTAACAGTTTGAATTTTTAGGTTTCACTCTGTTTTGTCCTATATTGACAGATGCAGTTCAAACTCTAAATCAAACACAGTTTGTGCTAGCTTCTTGAAACTTGACAAAATACTGTAGTTCTACGTTCTATCTCTAAGGTTTGTTTCCTCTTGATGTAGCCTAATGCAGGTACTGGCGAATAACACTTTTATTGAAAGGGGTTGCCAAACTTCCAAAAACTAGAGTCTTCTGAAATCTCAACATATATTTTCTCATCCAATCTTCATGATACTTTCAAGTAATGATCAGTAAACCAATCCCACTTGGATGCTCAAGTTTCATTCTCCTATATTGAAGCATTCGTTTGCATTAACAGTTTGAATTTTTAGGTTTCACTCTGTTTTATCCTATATTGACAAATGTAGTTCAAACTCTAATTCATACACGGTTTGGGCTAGCTTCTTGAAATTTGACACAAAAAAGTAGTTCTACATTCTATCCCTAAGGTTTGTTTCCTCTTGATGTAGCCTTCAGCACAGACTGGTGAATAACACTTTCAATGAAAGGCGTTGTTAGGCTGCCAAAAAACTAGAGTCTCCTGAAATCACAACACATATTTTTTTTCTGACCTTAATGATACTTTCAAGTAATGAGCAGTACACCAATCAAACTTGGATGCCCAAGTTTCGTTCTCCTAGGTTGATGCATTCGTTTGCAGTAACAGTTTGAATTTCTAGGTTTCACTCTGTTTTCTCCTATATTGACAGATGCAGCTAGAACTCTAAATCAAACACGGTTTGTGCTAGCTTCTTGAAACTTGACACAATAATGTAGTTCTACGTTCTATCTCTAAGTTTGTTTCCTCTTCATGTAGCCTAATGCAGGGACTGGCGAATAACACTTATATTGAAAGGGGTTGCCAAACTTTCAAAAAACTAGAGTCTCCTGAAATCTCAACATATATATTTTCATCCAATCTTCATGATACATTCAATTAATGAACAGTACACCATTCCCACTTGGATGCCCAAGTTTTGTTCTTCTAGGTTGAAGCATTCATTTGCAGGAACAGTTTGAATTTTTAGGTTTCACTCTGTTTTCTCTTATATTGACAGATGCAGTTAGAACTTTAAATCAAACACGGTTTGTGCTAGCTACTTGAAACATGACACAATAAAGTAGTTCTACGTTCTATCCCTAAGGTTTGTTTCCTCTTCATGTAGCCTTAAGGAGAGACTGGCGAATAACACATTCAATGAAATGCGTTGTTAGGCTGCCAAAATACTACAGTCTCCTGAAATCTCATCATATATTTTTTCTTCCGAACTTCATGATTCTTTCAAGTAATGAACAGTGCACCAATCAAACTCGGATGCTCAAGTTTCGTTCTCCTAGGTTGAAGCATTCGTTTGCAGTAACAGTTTGAATTTTTAGGTTTCACTCTGTTTTGTCCTATATTGACAGATGCATTCGAACTCTAAATCAAACACGGTTTGTGCTAGCTTCTTTAAACTTGACAAAATACTGTAGTTCTACGTTCTATCTCTAAGGTTTGTTTCCCCTTGATGTAGCCTAATGCAGGGACTGGGGAATAACACTTTTATTGAAAGGGGTTGCCAAACTTCCAAAAACTAGAGTCTCCTGAAATCTCAACATATATTTTTTCTTCCAATCTTCATGATAATTTCAAGTAATGATCAGTACACCAATCCCACTTGGATGCTCAAGTTTCATTCTGCTACGTTGAAGCATTCGTTTGCAGGAACAGTTTGAATTTTTAGGTTTCACTCTGTTTTCTCCTGTATTGACAGATGCAGTTAGAACTTTAAATCAAACACAGTTTGTGCTAGCTACTTGAAACATGACACAATAAAGTAGTTCTACATTCTATCCCTAAGGTTTGTTTCCTCTTGATGTAGCCTTAAGCAGAGACTGGCGAATAACACATTCAATGAAAGGCGTTGTTAGGCTGCCAGAAAACTACAGTCTCCTGAAATCTAATCATATATTTTTTCTTCCAACCTTCATGATTCTTTCAAGTAATGAGCAGTGCACCAATCAAACTTGGATGCTCAAGTTTCGTTCTCCTAGGTTGAAGCATTCGTTTGCAGTAACAGTTTGAATTTTTTAGGTTTCACTCTGTTTTGTCCTATATTGACAGATGCAGTTCGAACTCTAAATCAAACACGGTTTGTGCTAGCTTCTTGAAACTTGACAAAATACTGTAGTTCTACGTTCTATCTCTAAGGTTTGTTTCCTCTTGATGTAGCCTAATGCAGGGACTGGGGAATAACACTTTTATTGAAAGGGGTTGCCAAACTTCCAAAAACTAGAGTCTCCTGAAATCTCAACATATATTTTTTTCATCCAATCTTCATGATACTTTCAAGTAATGATCAGTACACCAATCCCACTTGGATGCTCAAGTTTCATTCTCCTACGTTGAAGCATTCGTTTGCAGGTACAGTTTGAATTTTTAGGTTTCACTCTGTTTTCTCCTATATTGACAAATGTAGTTCAAACTCTAAATCATACACGGTTTGGGCTAGCTTCTTGAAACTTGACACAATAAAGTAGTTCTACATTCTATCCCTAAGGTTTATTTCCTCTTGATGTAGATTTCAGCACAGACTGACGAATAACACTTTCAATGAAAGGCATTGTTAGGCTGCCAAAAAACTAGAGTCTCCTGAAATCAACACATAATTTTTTTTCCGACCTTAATGATACTTTCAAGTAATGAGCAGTACACCAATCAAACTTGGATGCCCAAGTTTCGTTCTCCTAGGTTGATGCATTCGTTTGCAGTAACAGTTTGAATTTCTAGGTTTCACTCTGTTTTCTCCTATATTGACAGATGCAGCTAGAACTCTAAATAAAACACGGTTTGTGCTAGCTTCTTGAAACTTGACACAATACTGTAGTTCTACGTTCTATGTCTAAGGTTTGTTTCCTCTTGATGTAGCCTAATGCAGGGACTGGCGAATAACACTTATATTGAAAGGGGTTGCCAAACTTTCAAAAATCTAGAGTCTCCTGAAATCTCAACATATATTTTTTCATCCAATCTTCATGATACATTCAATTAATGAACAGTACACCATTCCCACTTGGACGCCCAAGTTTTGTTCTTCTAGGTTGAAGCATTCGTTTGCAGGAACAGTTTGAATTTTTAGGTTTCACTCTGTTTTCTCTTATATTGGCAGATGCAGTTAGAACTTTAAATCAAACACGGTTTGTGCTAGCTACTTGAAACATGACACAATAAAGTAGTTCTACGTTCTATCCCTAAGGATTGTTTCCTCTTCATGTAGCCTTAAGGAGAGACTGGCGAATAACACATTCAATGAAAGGCGTTGTTAGGCTGCCAAAATACTACAGTCTCCTGAAATCTCATCATATATTTTTTCTTCCGGCCTTCATGATTCTTTCAAGTAATGAACAGTGCACCAATCAAACTTGGATGCTCAAGTTTCGTTCTACTAGGTTGAAGCATTCGTTTGCAGTAACAGTTTGAATTTTTAGGTTTCACTCTGTCTTGTCCTATATTGACAGATGCCGTTCGAACTCTAAATCAAACATGGTTTGTGCTAGCTTCTTGAAACTTGACAAAATACTGTAGTTCTACGTTCTATCTCTAAGGTTTGTTTCCTTTTGATGTAGCCTAATGCAGGGACTGGCGAATAACACTTTTATTGAAAGGGGTTGCCAAACTTCCAAAAACTAGAGTCTTCTGAAATCTCAACATATATTTTTTTCATCCAATTTTCATGATACTTTCAAGTAATGATCAGTACACCAATCCCACTTGGATGCTCAAGTTTCATTCTGCTACGTTGAAGCACTCGTTTGCAGGAACAGTTTGAATTTCTAGGTTTCACTCTGTTTTCTCCTATATTGACAGATGTAGCTAGAACTCTAAATCAAACACTGTTTGTGATAGCTTCTTGAAACTTGACACAATAAAGTAGTTCTACGTTCTATCTCTAAGGTTTGTGTCCTCTTGATGTAGCCTAATGCAGGACTGGCGAATAACACTTATATTGAAAGGGGTTGCCAAACTTTCAAAAAACAAGAGTCTCCTGAAATCTCAACATATATTTTTTCATCCAATCTTCATGATATATTCAATTAATGATCAGTACACCATTCCCACTTGGATGTCCAAGTTTTGTGCTTCTAGGTTGAAGCATTCGTTTGCAGGAACAGTTTGAATTTTTAGGTTTCACTCTGTTTTCTCCTATATTGACAGATGCAGTTAGAACTTTAAATCAAACACGGTTTGTGCCAGCTACTTGAAACATGACACAATAAAGTAGTTCTACGTTCTATCCCTAAGGTTTGTTTCCTCTTGATGTAGCCTTAAGCAGAGACTGGCGAATAACACATTCAATGAAGGCGTTGTTAGGCTGCCAAAAAACTACAGTCTCCTGAAATCTCATAATATATTTTTTCTTCCAACCTTCATGATACTTTCAAGTAATGAGCAGTGCACCAATCAAACTTGGATGCCCAAGTTTCGTTCTCCTAGGTTGAAGCATTCGTTTGCAGTAACAGTTTGAATTTTTAGGTTTCACTCTGTTGTGTCCTATATTGACAGATGCAGTTCGAACTCTAAATCAAACACGGTTTTGTGCTAGCTTCTTGAAACTTGACAAAATACTGTAGTTCTACGTTCTATCTCTAAGGTTTGTTTCCTCTTGATGTAGCCTAAGGCAGGGACTGGCGAATAACACTTTTATTGAAAGGGGTTGCCAAACGTCCAAAAACTAGAGTCTTCTGAAATCTAAACATATATTTTTTCATCCAATCTTCATGATACTTTCAAGTAATGATCAGTACACCAATCCCACTTGGATGCTCCAGTTTCATTCTGCTACTTTGAAGCACTCGTTTGCAGGAACAGTTTGAATTTTTAGGTTTCACTCTGTTTTGTCCTATATTGACAGATGCAGTTCGAACTCTAAATCAAACACGGTTTGTGCTAGGTTCTTGAAACATAACAAAATACTGTAGTTCTATGTTCTATCTCTAAGGTTTCTTTCCTCTTGATGTAGCCTAATGCAGGGACTGGCGAATAACACTTATATTGAAAGGGGTTGCAAAAACTTTCAAAAAACTAGAGTCTCCTGATATCTCAACATATATTTTTTCATCCAATCTTCATGATACATTCAAGTAATGATCAGTACACCATTCCCACTTGGATGCCCAAGTTTTGTTCTTTAGGTTGAAGCATTCGTTTGCAGGAACAGTTTTGAATTTTTAGGTTTCACTCTGTTTTCTCCTATATTGACAGATGCAGTTAGAACTTTAAATCAAACACGGTTTGTGCTAGCTACTTGAAACATGACACAATAAAGTAGTTCTACGTACTATCCCTAAAGTTTGTTTCCTCTTGATGTAGCCTAATGCAGGGCCTGGCGAATAATACTTATATTGAAAGGGGTTGCAAAACTTTCAAAAAACTAGAGTCTCCTGAAATCTCATCATATATTTTTTCTTCCGACCTTCATGATACTTTCAAGTAATGAGCAGTGCACCAATCAAACTTGGATGCCCAAGTTTCGTTCTCCTAGGTTGAAGCATTCCTTTGCAGTAACAGTTTGAATTTTTAGGTTTCACTCTGTTTTGTCCTATATTGACAGATGCAGTTCGAACTCTAAATCAAACACGGTTTGTGCTAGCTTCTTGAAACTTGACAAAATACTGTAGTTCTACGTTCTATCTCTAAGGTTTGTTTCCTCTTGATGTAGCCTAATGCAGGGACTGGCGAATAACACTTTTATTGAAAGGGGTTGCCAAACTTCCAAAAACTAGAGTCATCTGAAATCTCAACATATATTTTTTCGTCCAATCTTCATGATACTTTCAAGTAATGATCAGTACACCAATCCCACTTGGATGCTCAAGTTTCATTCTCCTACGTTGAAGCATTCGTTTGCAGGAACAGTTTGAATTTTTAGGTTTCACTCTGTTTTCTCCTATATTGACAAATGTAGTTCAAACTCTAAATCATACACGGTTTGGGCTAGCTTGTTGAAACTTGACACAATAAAGTAGTTCTACATTCTATCCCTAAGGTTTCTTTCCTCTTGATGTAGCCTTCAGCACAGACTGGCGAATAACACTTTCAATGAAAGGCGTTGTTAGGCTGCCAAAAAACTAGAGTCTCCTGAAATCTCAACACATATTTTTTTTCCGATCTTAATAATACTTTCAAGTAATGAGCAGTACACAAAACAAACTTGGATGCCCACGTTTCGTTCTCCTAGGTTGATGCATTCGTTTGCAGTAACAGTTTGAATTTCTAGGTTTCAATCTGTTTTCTCCTATATTGACAGATGCAGCTAGAACTCTAAATCAAACACGGTTTGTGCTAGCTTCTTGAAACTTGACACAATAAAGTAGTTCTATGTTCTATCTCTAAGGTTTGTTTCCTCTTGATGTAGCCTAAAGCAGGGACTGGCAAATAACACTTATATTGAAAGGGGTTGCCAAACTTTCAAAAAACTAGAGTCTCCTGAAATCTCAACATATATTTCTTCATCCAATCTTCATGATACATTCAAGTAATGATCAGTACACCATTCCCACTTGGATGCCAAGTTTTGTTCTTCTAGGTTGAAGCATTCGTTTGCAGGAACAGTTTGAATTTTTAGGTTTCACTCTGTTTTCTCCTATATTGACAGCTGCAGTTAGAACTTTAAATCAAACACGGTTTGTGCTAGCTACTTGAAACATGACACAATAAAGTAGTTCTACATTCTATCCCTAAGGTTTGTTTCCTCTTGATGTAGCCTTAAGCAGAGACTGGTGAATAACACATTCAATGAAAGGCGTTGTTAGGCTGCCAAAAAACTACAGTCTCCTGAAATTTCATCATATATTTTTTCTTTCAACCTTCATGATACTTTCAAGTAATGAGCAGTGCACCAATCAAACTTGGATGCACAAGTTTCTTTCTCCTAGTTTGAAGCATTCCTTTGCAGTAACAGTTTGAATTTTTAGGTTTCACTCTGTTTTGTCCTATATTGACAGATGCAGTTCGAACTCTAAATAAACACGGTTTGTGCTAGCTTCTTGAAACTTGACAAAATACTGTAGTTCTACGTTCTATCACTAAGATTTGTTTCCTCTTGATGTAGCCTAATGCAGGGACTGGCGAAATCCACTTTTATTGAAAGGGGTTGCCAAACTTCCAAATACTAGAGTCTTCTGAAATCTCAACATATATTTTTTCATCCAATCTTCATGATACTTTCAAGTAATGATCAGTACACCAATCCCACTTGGATGCTCAAGTTTCATTCTCCTACGTTGAAGCATTCGTTTGCAGGAACAGTTTGAATTTTTAGGTTTCACTCTGTTTGCTCCTATATTGACAAATGTAGTTCAAACTCTAAATCATACACAGTTTGGCCTAGCTCCTTGAAACTTGACACAATAAAGAAGTTCTACATTATATCCCTAAGGTTCGTTTCCTCTTGATGTAGCCTTCAGCACAGACTGGCGAATAACACTTTCAATGAAAGGCGTTTTTAGGCTGCCAAAAAACTAGAGTCTCCTGAAATCTCAACACATATTTTTTTTCCAACCATAATGATACTTTCAACTAATGAGCAGTACACCAATCAAACTTGGATGCCCAAGTTTCGTTCTCCTAGGTTGATGCATTCGTTTGCAGTAACAGTTTGAATTTCTAGGTTTCACTCTGTTTTCTCCTATATTGACAGATGCAGCTAGAACTCTAAGTCAAACACGGTTTGTGCTAGCTTCTTGAAACTTGACACAATAAAGTAGTTCTACTTTCTATCTCTAAGCTTTGTTTCCTCTTGATGTAGCCTAAAGCAGGGACTGGCGAATAACACTTATATTGAAAGGGGTTGCCAATGTTTCAAAAATCTAGAGTCTCCTGAATTCTCAACATATATTTTTTCATCCAATCTTCATGATACATTCAAGTAATGATCAGTACACCATACCCACTTGGATGCCCAAGTTTTGAACTTCTAGGTTGAAGCATTCGTTTGCAGGAACAGTTTGAATTTTTAGGTTTCACTCTGTTTTCTCCTATATTGACAGCTGCAGTTAGAACTTTAAATCAAACACGGTTTGTGCTAGCTACTTGAAACATGACACAATAAAGTAGTTCTACATTGTATCCCTAAGGTTTGTTTCCTCTTGATGTAGCCTTAAGCAGAGACTGGCGAATAACACATTCAATGAAAGGCGTTGTTAGGCTGCCAAAAAACTACAGTCTCCTGAAATCTCATCATATATTTTTTCTTCCGACCTTCATGATACTTTCAAGTAATGAGCAGTGCACCAATCAAACTTGGATGCCCAAGTTTCATTCTCCTAGGTTGAAGCATTCCTTTGCAGTAACAGTTTGAATTTTTAGGTTTCACTCTGTTTTGTCCTATATTGACAGATGCATTTCGAACTCTAAATCAAACACGGTTTGTGCTAGCTTCTTGAAACTTGACAAAATACTGTAGTTCTACGTTCTATCACTAAGATTTGTTTCCTCTTGATGTAGCCTAATGCAGGGACTGGCGAATACCACATTTATTGAAAGGGTTTGCCAAACTTCCAAAAACTAGAGTCTTCTGAAATCTCAACATATATTTTTTCATCCAATCTTCATGATACATTCAAGTAATGATCAGTACACCAATCCCACTTGGATGCTCAAGTTTCATTCTCCTACGTTGAAGCATTCGTTTGCAGGAACAGTTTGAATTTTTAGGTTTCACTCTGTTTGCTCCTATATTGACAAATGTAGTTCAAACTCTAAATCATACACGGTTTGGTCTAGCTTCTTGAAACTTGACACAATTAAGTAGTTCTACATTCTATCCCTAAGGTTTGTTTCCTCTTGATGTAGCCTTCAGCAAAGACTGGCGAATAACACTTTCAATGAAAGGCGTTGTTAGGCTGCCAAAAAACTAGAGTCTCCTGAAATCTCAACACATATTTTTTTTCCGACCTTAATGATACTTTCAAGTAATGAGCAGTACACCAATCAAACTTGGGTGCCCAAGTTTCGTTCTCCTAGGTTGATGCATTCGTTTGCAGTAAGAGTTTGAATTTCTAGGTTTCACTCTGTTTTCTCCTATATTGACAGATGCAGCTAGAACTCTAAATCAAACACGGTTTGTGCTAGCTTCTTGAAACTTGACACAATACAGTAGTTCTACGTTCTATCTCTAAGGTTTGTTTCCTCTTGATGTAGCCTAAAGCAGGGACTGGCGAATAACACTTATATTGAAAGGGGTTGCCAAAGTTTCAAAAAACTAGAGTCTCCTGAATACTCAACATATATTTTTTCATCCAATCTTCATGATACATTCAAGTAATGATCAGTACACCATTCCCACTTGGATGCCCAAGTTCTGTTCTTCTTGGTTGAAGCATTCGTTTGCAGGAACAGTTTGAATTTTTAGGTTTCACTCTGTTTTCTCCTTATTGACAGATGCAGTTAGAACTTTAAATCAAACACGGTTTGTGCTAGCTACTTGAAACATGACACAATAAAGTAGTTCTACGTTCTATCCCTAAGGTTTGTTTCCTCTTGATGTAGCCTTAAGCAGAGACTGGCGAATAACACATTCAATGAAAGGCGTTGTTAGGCTGAGAAAATACTACAGTCTCCTGAAATCTCATCATATATTTTTTCTTCCGACCTTCATGATACTTTCAAGTAATGATCAGTGCACCAATCAAACTTGGATGCCCAAGTTTAGTTCTCCTAGGTTGAAGCATTCCTTTGCACTAACAGTTTGAATTTTTAGGTTTCACTCTGTTTTGTCCTATATTGACAGATGCAGTTCGAACTCTAAATCAAACACGGTTTGTGCTAGCTTCTTGAAACTTGACAAAATACTGTAGTTCTACGTTCTATCACTAAGGTTTGTTTCCTCTTGATGTAGCCTAATGCAGGGACTGGCGAATAACACTTTTATTGAAAGGGGTTGCCAAACTTCCAAAAACTAGAGTCTTCTGAAATCTCAACATATATTTTTTCATCCAATCTTCATGATACTTTCAGGTAATGATCAGTACACCAATCCCACTTGGATGCTCAAGTTTCATTCTCCTACGTTGAAGCATTCGTTTGCAGGAACAGTTTGAATTTTCAGGTTTCACTCTGTTTTCTCCTATATGGACAAATGTAGTTCAAACTTTAAATCATACATGGTTTGGGCTAGCTTCTTGAAACTTGACACAATAAAGTAGTTCTACATTCTATCCCTAAGGTTTGTTTCCTCTTGATGTAGCCTTCAGCACAGACTGGCGAATAACACATTCAATGAAAGGCGTTGTTATGCTGCCAAAAAAGTAGAGTCTTCTGAAATCTCAACACATATTTTTTTTCCGACCTTAATGATAGTTTCAAGTAATGAGCAGTACACCAATCAAACTTGGATGCCCAAGTTTCGGTCTCCTAGGTTGATGCATTCGTTTGCAGTAACAGTTTGAATTTCTAGGTTTCACTCTGTTTTCTCCTATATTGACAGATTCAGCTAGAACTCTAAATCAAACACGGTTTGTGCTAGCTTCTTGAAACTTGACACAATAAAGTAGTTCTACGTTCTATCGCTAAGGTTTTTTTCCTCTTGATGTAGCCTAATGCAGGGACTGGCGAATAACACTTATATTGAATGGGGTTGCCAAACTTTCAAAAATCTAGAGTCTCCTGAAATCTCAACAAATATTTTTTCATCCAATCTTCATGATACATTCAAGTAATGATCAGTACACCATTCCCACTTGGATGCCCAAGTTTGTTCTTCTAGGTTGAAGCATTCGTTTGCAGGAACAGTTTGAATTTTTAGGTTTCACTCTGTTTTCTCCTATATTGACAGATGAAGTTAGAACTTTAAATCAAACACGGTTTGTGCTAGCTACTTGATACATGACACAATAAAGTAGTTCTACGTTCTATCACTAAGGTTTGTTTCCCCTTGATGTAGCCTTAAGCAGAGACTGGCGAATAACACATTCAATGAAAGGCGTTTTTAGGCTTCCAAAAAACTACAGTCTCCTGAAATCTCATTGTATAGTTTTTCTTCCGACCTTCATGATACTTTCAAGTAATGAGCAGTGCACCAATCAAACTTGGATGCCCAAGTTTCGTTCTCCTAGGTTGAAGCATTCGTTTGCAGGAACAGTTTGAATTTTTAGGTTTCACTCTGTTTTGTCCTATATTGACAGATGCAGTTCGAACTCTAAATCAAACACGGTTTGTGCTAGCTTCTTGAAACTTGACAAAATACTGTAGTTCTACGTTCTATCTCTAAGGTTTGTTTCCTCTTGATGTAGCCTAATGCAGGGACTGGCGAATAACACTTTTATTGAAAGGGGTTGCCAAACTTCCCAAAACTAGAGTCTTCTGAAATCTCAACATATATTTTTTTCATCCAATCTTCATGATACTTTCAGGTAATGATCAGTACACCAATCCCACTTGGATGCTCAAGTTTCATTCTCCTACGTTGAAACATTCATTTGCAGTAACATTTTGAATTTTTAGGTTTCACTCTGTTTTCTCCTATATTGACAAATGTAGTTCAAACTCTAAATCATACACGGTTTGGGCTAGCTTCTTGAAACTTGACACAATATAGTAGTTCTACATTCTATCCCTAAGGATGGTTTCCTCTTGATGTAGCCTTCAGCACAGACTGGCGAATAACACTTTCAATGAAAGGCGTTGTTATGCTGCCCAAAACTAGAGTCTTCTAAAATCTCAACACATATTTTTTTTCCGACCTTAATGATACTTTCAAGTAATGAGCAGTACACCAATCAAACTTGGATGCCCAAGTTTCGGTCTCCTAGGTTGATGAATTCGTTTGCAGTAACAGTTTGAATTTCTAGGTTTCACTCTGTTTTCTGTATATTGACAGATGCAGCTAGAACTCTAAATCAAACACGGTTTGTGCTAGCTTCTTGAAACTTGACACAATAAAGTAGTTCTACGTTCTATCGCTAAGGTTTTTTTCCTCTTGATGTAGCCTAATGCAGGGACTGGCAAATAACACTTATATTGAATGGGGTTGCCAATCTTTCAAAAAACTAGTGTCTCCTGAAATCTCAACAAATATTTTTTCATCCAATCTTCATGATACATTAAAGTAATGATCAGTACACCATTCCCACTTGGATGTCCAAGTTTTGTTCTTCTAGGTTGAAGCATTCGTTTGCAGGAACAGTTTGAATTTTTAGGTTTCACTCTGTTTTCTAGTATATTGACAGATGCAGTTAGAAATTTAAATCAAACACGGTTTGTGCTAGCTACTTGAAACATGACACAATAAAGTAGTTCTACGTTCTATCCCTAAGGTTTGTTTCCTCTTGATGTAGCCTTAAGCAGGGACTGGCGAATAACACATTCAATGAAAGGCCTTGTTAGGCTGCCAAAAAACTACATTCTCCTGAAATCTCATCGTATATTTTTTCTTCCGACCTTCATGATACTTTCAAGTAATGAGCAGTGCACCAATCAAACTTGGATGCCAAGGTTCCTTCTCCTAGGTTGAAGCATTCGTTTGCAGGAACTGTTTGAATTTTTAGGTTTCACTCTGTGTTGTCCTATATTGACAGATGCAGTTCGAACTCTAAATCAAACACGGTTTGTGCTAGCTTCTTGAAACTTGACAAAATACTGTAGTTCTACGTTCTATCTCTAAGGTTTGTTTCCTCTTGATGTAGCCTAATGCAGGGACTGGGGAATAACACTTTTATTGAAAGTGGTTGCCAAACTTCCAAAAACTAGAGTCTTCTGAAATCTCAACATATATTTTTTCATCCAATCTTCATGATACTTTCAGGTAATGATCAGTACACCAATCCCACTTGGATGCTCAAGTTTCATTCTCCTACGTTGAAGCATTCGTTTGTAGGAACAGTTTGAATTTTTAGGTTTCACTCTGTTTTCTAATATATTGACAAATGTAGTTCAAACTTTAAATCATACATGGTTTGTTCTAGCTTCTTGAAACTAGACACAATAAAGTAGTTCTACATTCTATCCCTAAGGTTTGTTTCCTCTTGATGTAGCCTTCAGCACAGACTGGCGAATAACACTTTCAATGAAAGGCGTTGTTATGCTGCCAAAAAACTAGAGTCTTCTAATATCTCAACACATATTTTTTTTCCGACCTTAATGATACTTTCAAGTAATGAGCAGTACACCAATCAAACTTGGATGCCCAAGTTTCGGTCTCCTAGGTTGATGCATTTGTTTGCAGTAACAGTTTGAATTTCTAGGTTTCACTCTGTTTTCTCCTATATTGACAGATGCATCTAGAACTCTAAATCAAACACGGTTTGTGCTAGCTTCTTGAAACTTGACACAATAAAGTAGTTCTACGTTCTATCTCTAAGGTTTGTTTCCTCTTGATGTAGCCTAAAGCAGGGACTGGCGAATAACACTTATATTGAAAGGGGTTGCCAAACTTTCAAAAAACTAGAGTCTCCTGAAATCTCAACATATATTTTTTCATCCAATCTTCATGATACATTCAAGTAATGATCAGTATACCATTCCCACTTGGATGCCCAAGTTTTGTTCTTCTAGGTTGAAGCATTTGCTTGCAGAAACAGTTTGAATTTTTAGGTTTCACTCTGTTTTCTCCTATATTGACAGATGCAGTTAGAACTTTAAATCAAACACGGTTTGTGCTAGCTACTTGAAACATGACACAATAAAGTAGTTCTACATTCTATCCCTAAGGTTTGTTTCCTCTTGATGTAGCCTTAACCAGAGACTGGCGAAAAACACATTCAATGAAAGGCGTTGTTAGGCTGCCAAAAAACTACAGTCTCCTGAAATCTCATCGTATATTTTTTCTTCCGACCTTCATGATACTTTCAAGTAATGAGCAGTGCACCAATCAAACTTGGATGCCAAGGTTCCTTCTCCTAGGTTGAAGCATTCGTTTGCAGGAACAGTTTGAATTTTTAGGTTTCACTCTGTGTTGTCCTATATTGACAGATGCAGTTCGAACTCTAAATCAAACACGGTTTGTGCTAGCTTCTTGAAACTTGACAAAATACTGTAGTTCTACGTTCTATCTCTAAGGTTTGTTTCCTCTTGATGTAGCCTAATGCAGGGACTGGGGAATAACACTTTTATTGAAAGTGGTTGCCAAACTTCCAAAAACTAGATTCTTCTGAAATCTCAACATATATTTTTTCATCCAATCTTCATGATACTTTCAGGTAATGATCAGTACACCAATCCCACTTGGATGCTCAAGTTTCATTCTCCTACGTTGAAGCATTCGTTTGCAGGAACAGTTTGAATTTTTAGGTTTCACTCTGTTTTCTAATATATTGACAAATGTAGTTCAAACTTTAAATCATACATGGTTTGTTCTAGCTTCTTGAAACTAGACACAATAAAGTAGTTCTACATTCTATCCCTAAGGTTTGTTTCCTCTTGATGTAGCCTTCAGCACAGACTGGCGAATAACACTTTCAATGAAAGGCGTTGTTATGCTGCCAAAAAACTAGAGTCTTCTAAAATCTCAACACATATTTTTTTTCCGACCTTAATGATACTTTCAAGTAATGAGCAGTACACCAATCAAACTTGGATGCCCAAGTTTCGGTCTCCTAGGTTGATGCATTCGTTTGCAGTAACAGTTTGAATTTCTAGGTTTCACTCTGTTTTCTCCTATATTGACAGATGCAGCTAGAACTCTAAATCAAACACGGTTTGTGCTAGCTTCTTGAAACTTGACACAATAAAGTAGTTCTACGTTCTATCTCTAAGGTTTGTTTCCTCTTGATGTAGCCTAAAGCAGGGACTGGCGATTAACACTTATATTGAAAGGGGTTGCCAAACTTTCAAAAAACTAGAGTCTCCTGAAATCTCAACATATATTTTTTCATCCAATCTTCATGATACATTCAAGTAATGATCAGTATACCATTCTCACTTGGATGCCCAAGTTTTGTTCTTCTAGGTTGAAGCATTTGCTTGCAGAAACAGTTTGAATTTTTAGGTTTCACTCTGTTTTCTCCTATATTGACAGATGCAGTTAGAACTTTAAATCAAACACGGTTTGTGCTAGCTACTTGAAACATGACACAATAAAGTAGTTCTACGTTCTATTCCTAAGGTTTGTTTCCTCTTGATGTAGCCTTAAGCAGAGACTGGCGAATAACACATTCAATGAAAGGCGTTGTTAGGCTGAGAAAATACTACAGTCTCCTGAAATCTCATCATATATTTTTTCTTCCGACCTTCATGATACTTTCAAGTAATGATCAGTGCACCAATCAAACTTGGATGCCCAAGTTTAGTTCTCCTAGGTTGAAGCATTCCTTTGCACTAACAGTTTGAATTTTTAGGTTTCACTCTGTTTTGTCCTATATTGACAGATGCAGTTCGAACTCTAAATCAAACACGGTTTGTGCTAGCTTCTTGAAACTTGACAAAATACTGTAGTTCTACGTTCTATCTCTAAGGTTTGTTTCCTCTTGATGTAGCCTAATGCAGGGACTGGCGAATAACACTTTTATTGAAAGGGGTTGCCAAACTTCCAAAAACTAGAGTCTTCTGAAATCTCAACATATATTTTTTCATCCAATCTTCATGATACTTTCAGGTAATGATCAGTACACCAATCCCACTTGGATGCTCAAGTTTCATTCCCCTACTTTGAAGCATTCGTTTGCAGGAACAGTTTGAATTTTCAGGTTTCACTCTGTTTTCTCCTATATTGACAAATGTAGTTCAAACTTTAAATCATACATGGTTTGGGCTAGCTTCTTGAAACTTGACACAATAATGTAGTTCTACATTCTATCCCTAAGGATGGTTTTTTCTTGATGTAGCCTTCAGCACAGACTGGCGAATAACACTTTCAATGAAAGGCGTTGTTATGCTGCCAAAAAACTAGAGTCTCCTGAAATCTCAACACATATTTTTTTTCCGACCTTAATAATACTTTCAAGTAATGAGCAGTACACCAATCAAACTTGGATGACCAAGTTTCGTTCTCCTAGGTTGATGCATTCGTTTGCAGTAACAGTTTGAATTTCTAGGTTTCACTCTGTTTTCTCCTATATTGACAGATGCAGCTAGAACTCTAAATCAAACACGGTTTGTGCTAGCTTCTTGAAACTTGACACAATAAAGTAGTTCTACGTTCTATCTCTAAGGTTTGTTTCCTCTTGATGTAGCCTAAAGCAGGGACTGGCGAATAACACTTATATTGAAAGGGGTTGCCAAACTTTCAAAAAACTAGAGTCTCCTGAAATCTCAACATATATTTTTTCATCCAATCTTCATGATACATTCAAGTAATGATCAGTACACCATTCCCACTTGGATGCCCAAGTTTTGTTTTCTAGGTTGAAGCATTTGCTTGCAGAAACAGTTTGAATTTTTAGCTTTCACTCTGTTTTCTCCTATATTGACAGATGCAGTTAGAACTTTAAATCAAACACGGTTTGTGCTAGCTACTTGAAACATGACACAATAAAGTAGTTCTACATTCTATCCCTAAAGGTTTGTTTCCTCTTGATGTAGCCTTAACCAGAGACTGGCGAATAACACATTCAATGAAAGGCGTTGTTAGGCTGCCAAAATCTACAGTCTCCTGAAATCTCATAGTATATTTTTTCTTCCGACCTTCATTATACTTTCAAGTAATGAGCAGTGCACCAATCAAACTTGGATGCCCAAGTTTAGTTCTCATAGGTTGAATCATTCCTTTGCACTAACAGTTTGAATTTTTAGGTTTCACTCTGTTTTGTCCTATATTGACAGATGCAGTTTGAACTCTAAATCAAACACGGTTTGTGCTAGCTTCTTGAAACTTGACAAAATACTGTAGTTCTACGTTCTATCTCTAAGGTTTGTTTCCTCTAGATGTAGCCTTATGCAGGGACTGGCGAATAACACTTTTATTGAAAGGGGTTGCCAAACTTCCAAAAACTAGAGTCTTCTGAAATCTCAACATATATTTTTTCATCCAATCTTCATGATACTTTCATGTAATGATCAGTACACCAATCCCACTTGGATGCTCAAGTTTCATTCTCCTACGTTGAAGCATTCGTTTGCAGTAACAGTTTGAATTTTTAGGTTTCACTCTGTTTTCTCCTATATTGACAAATGTAGTTCAAACTCTAAATCATACACGGTTTGGTCTACCTTCTTGATCTTTACACAATAAAGTAGTTCTACATTCTATCCCTAAGGTTTGTTTCCTCTTGATGTAGGCTTCAGCACAGACTGGCGAATAACACTTTCAATGAAAGGCGTTGTTAGGCTGCCAAAAAACTAGAGTCTCCTGAAATCTCAACACATATTTTTTTCCAACCTTAATGATACATTCAAGTAATGAGCAGTACACCAATCAAACTTGGATGCCCAAGTTTCGTTCTCCTAGGTTGATGCATTCGTTTGCAGTAACAGTTTGAATTTCTAGGTTTCACTCTGTTTTCTCCTATATTGACAGATGCAGCTAGAACTCTAAATCAAACACGGTTTATGCTAGCTTGTTAAAACTTGACACAATAAAGTAGTTCTACGTTCTATCTCTAAGGTTTGTTTTCTCTTGATGTAGCCTAAAGCAGGGACTGGCGAATAACACTTATATTGAAAGGGGTTGCCAAACTTTCAAAAAACTAGAGTCTCCTGAAATCTCAACAAATATTTTTTCATCCAATCTTCATGATACATTCAAGTAATGATCAGTACACCATTTCCACTTGGATGCCCAAGTTTGTTCTTCTAGGTTGAAGCATTCGTTTGCAGGAACAGTTTGAATTTTTAGCTTTCACTCTGTTTTCTCCTATATTGACAGATGCAGTTAGAACTTTAAATCAAACACGGTTTGTGCTAGCTACTTGAAACATGACACAATAAAGTAGTTCTACGTTCTATCCCTAAGGTTTGTTTCCCCTTGATGTAGCCTTAAGCAGAGACTGGCGAATAACACATTCAATGAAAGGCGTTTTTAGGCTGCCAAAAAACTACAGTCTCCTGAAATCACATTGTATATTTTTTCTTCCGACCTTCATGATACTTTCAAGTAATGAGCAGTGCACCAATCAAACTTGGATGCCCAAGTTTAGTTCTCCTAGGTTGAAGCATTCCTTTGCAGGAACACTTTGAATTTTTAGGTTTCACTCTGTTTTGTCCTATATTGACAGATGCAGTTTGAACTCTAAATCAAACACGGTTTGTGCTAGCTTCTTGAAACTTGACAAAATACTGTAGTTCTACGTTCTATCTCTAAGGTTTGTTTCCTCTTGATGTAGCCTAATGCAGGGACTGGCGAATAACACTTTTATTGAAAGGGGTTGCCAAACTTCCAAAAACTAGAGTCTTCTGAAATCTCAACATATATTTTTTCATCCAATCTTCATGATACTTTCAAGTAATGATCAGTACACCAATCCCACTTGGATGCTCAAGTTTCATTCTCCTACGTTGAAGCATTCGTTTGCAGTAACAGTTTGAATTTCTAGGTTTCACTCTGTTTTCTCCTATATTGACAGATGCAGCTAGAACTCTAAATCAAACACGGTTTGTGCTAGCTTGTTGAAACTTGACACAATAAAGTAGTTCTACGTTCTATCTCTAAGGTTTGTTTCCTCTTGATGTAGCCTAATGCAGGGACTGGCGAATAACACTTTTATTGAAAGGGGTTGCCAAACTTCCAAAAACGAGAGTCTTCTGAAATCTCAACATATATTTTTTCATCCAATCTTCATGATACTTTTAAGTAATGATCAGTACACCAATCCCACTTGGATGCTCAAGTTTCATTCTCCTACGTTGAAGCATTCGTTTGCAGTAACAGTTTGAATTTTTAGGTTTCACTCTGTTTTCTCCTATATTGACAAATGTAGTTCAAACTCTAAATCATACACGGTTTGGGCTAGCTTCTTGAAACTTGACACAATAAAGTAGTTCTACATTCTGTCCCTAAGGTTTGTTTCCTCTTGATGTAGCCTAAAGTAGGGACTGGCGAATAACACTTATATTGAAAGGGGTTGCCAAACTTTCAAAAAACTAGAGTCTCCTGAAATCTCAACATATATTTTTTCATCCAATCTTCATGATACATTCAAGTAATGATCAGTACACCATTCCCACTTGGATGCCCAAGTTTTATTCTTCTAGGTTGAAGCATTTGCTTGCAGAAACAGTTTGAATTTTTAGCTTTCACTCTGTTTTCTCCTATATTGACAGATGCAGTTAGAACTTTAAATCAAACACGGTTTGTGCTAGCTACTTGAAACATGACACAATGAAGTAGTTCTACATTCTATCCCTAAGGTTTGTTTCCTCTTGATGTAGCCTTAACCAGAGACTGGCGAATAACACATTCAATGAAAGGCGTTGTTAGGCTGCCAAAAAACTACAGTCTCCTGAAATCTCATAGTATATTTTTTCTTCCGACGTTCATTATACTTTCAAGTAATGAGCAGTGCACCAATCAAACTTGGATGCCCAAGTTTAGTTCTCCGAGGTTGAAGCATTCCTTTGCACTAACAGTTTGAATTTTTAGGTTTCACTCTGTTTTGTCCTATATTGACAGATGCAGGTCGAACTCTAAATCAAACACGGTTTGTGCTAGCTTCTTGAAACTTGACAAAATACTGTAGTTCTACGTTCTATCTCTAAGGTTTGTTTCCTCTTGATGTAGCCTAATGCAGGGACTGTCGAATAACACTTTTATTGAAAGGGGTTGCCAAACTTCCAAAAACTAGAGTCTTCTGAAATCTCAACATATATTTTTTCATCCAATCTTCATGATACTTTCAAGTAATGATCAGTACACCAATCCCACTTGGATGCTCAAGTTTCATTCTCCTACGTTGAAGCATTCGTTTGCAGTAACAGTTTGAATTTTTAGGTTTCACTCTGTTTTCTCCTATATTGACAAATGTAGTTCAAACTCTAAATCATACACGGTTTGGTCTACCTTCTTGAAACTTTACACAATAAAGTAGTTCTACATTCTATCCCTAAGGTTTGTTTCCTCTTGATGTAGCCTTCAGCACAGACTGACGAATAACACTTTCAATGAAAGGCGTTGTTAGGCTGCCAAAAAACTAGAGTCTCCTGAAATCTCAACACATATTTTTTTCCAACCTTAATGATACATTCAAGTAATGAGCAGTACACCAATCAAACTTGGATGCCCAAGTTTCGTTCTCCTAGGTTGATGCATTCGTTTGCAGTAACAGTTTGAATTTCTAGGTTTCACTCTGTTTTCTCCTATATTGACAGATGCAGCTAGAACTCTAAATCAAACACGGTTTGTGCTAGCTTGTTAAAACTTGACACAATAAAGTAGTTCTACGTTCTATCTCTAAGGTTTGTTTCCTCTTGATGTAGCCTAAAGCAGGGACTGGCGAATAACACTGATATTGAAAGGGGTTGCCAAACTTTCAAAAAACTATAGTCTCATGAAATCTCAACATATATTTTTTCATCCAATCTTCATGATACATTGAAGTAATGATCAGTACACCATTCCCACTCGGATGCCCAAGTTTTGTTCTTCTAGGTTGAAGCATTCGTTTGCAGGAACAGTTTGAATTTTTAGGTTTCACTCTGTTTTCTCCTATATTGACAGATGCAGTTAGAACTTTAAATCAAACACGGTTTGTGCTAGGTACTTGAAACATGACACAATAAAGTAGTTCTACGTTCTATCCCTAAGGTTTGTTTCCTCTTGATGTAGCCTTAAGCAGAGACTGGCGAATAACACATTCAATGAAAGGCGTTGTTAGGCTGCCAAAAAACTACAGTCTCCTGAAATCTCATAGTATATTTTTTCTTCCGACCTTCATGATACTTTCAAGTAATGATCAGTGCACCAATCAAACTTGGATGCCCAAGTTTAGTTCTCCTAGGTTGAAGCATTCCTTTGCAGGAACACTTTGAATTTTTAGGTTTCACTCTGTTTTGTCCTATATTGACAGATGCAGTTTGAACTCTAAATCAAACACGGTTTGTGCTAGCTTCTTGAAACTTGACAAAATACTGTAGTTCTACGTTCTATCTCTAAGGTTTGTTTCCTCTTGATGTAGCCTAATGCAGGGACTGGCGAATAACACTTTTATTGAAAGGGGTTGCCAAACTTCCAAAAACTAGAGTCTTCTGAAATCTCAACATATATTTTTTCATCCAATCTTCATGATACTTTCAAGTAATGATCAGTACACCAATCCCACATGGATGCTCAAGTTTCATTCTCCTACGTTGAAGCATTCGTTTGCAGTAACAGTTTGAATTTTTAGGTTTCACTCTGTTTTCTCCTATATTGACAAATGTAGTTCAAACTCTAAATCATACACGGTTTGGGCTAGCTTCTTGAAACTTGACACAATAAAGTAGTTCTACATTCTATCCCTAAGGTTTGTTTCCTCTTGATGTAGCCTTCAGCACAGACTGGCGAATAACACTTTCAATGAAAGGCGTTGTTAGGCTGCCAAAAAACTAGAGTCTCCTGAAATCTCAACACATTTTTTTTCCGACCTTAATGATAGTTTCAAGTAATGAGCAGTACACCAATCAAACTTGGATGCCCAAGTTTCGGTCTCCTAGGTTGATGCATTCGTTTGCAGTAACAGTTTGAATTTCTAGGTTTCACTCTGTTTTCTCCTATATTGACAGATGCAGCTAGAACTCTAAATCAAACACGGTTTGTGCTAGCTTCTTGAAACTTGACACAATAAAGTAGTTCTCCTTTCTATCGCTAAGGTTTTTTTCCTCTTGATGTAGCCTAATGCAGGGACTGGCGAATAACACTTATATTGAATGGGGTTGCCAAACTTTCAAAAAACTAGAGTCTCCTGAAATCTCAACAAATATTTTTTCATCCAATCTTCATGATACATTCAAGTAATGATCAGTACACCATTTCCACTTGGATGCCCAAGTTTGTTCTTCTAGGTTGAAGCATTCGTTTGCAGGAACAGTTTGAATTTTTAGCTTTCACTCTGTTTTCTCCTATATTGACAGATGCAGTTAGAACTTTAAATCAAACACGGTTTGTGCTAGCTACTTGAAACATGACACAATAAAGTAGTTCTACGTTCTATCCCTAAGGTTTGTTTCCCTTGATGTAGCCTTAAGCAGAGACTGGCGAATAACACATTCAATGAAAGGCGTTTTTAGGCTGCCAAAAAACTACAGTCTCCTGAAATCACATTGTATATTTTTTCTTCCGACCTTCATGATACTTTCAAGTAATGAGCAGTGCACCAATCAAACTTGGATGCCCAAGTTTAGTTCTCCTAGGTTGAAGCATTCCTTTGCAGGAACACTTTGAATTTTTAGGTTTCACTCTGTTTTGTCCTATATTGACAGATGCAGTTTGAACTCTAAATCAAACACGGTTTGTGCTAGCTTCTTGAAACTTGACAAAATACTGTAGTTCTACGTTCTATCTCTAAGGTTTGTTTCCTCTTGATGTAGCCTAATGCAGGGACTGGCGAATAACACTTTTATTGAAAGGGGTTGCCAAACTTCCAAAAACTAGAGTCTTCTGAAATCTCAACATATATTTTTTCATCCAATCTTCATGATACTTTCAAGTAATGATCAGTACACCAATCCCACTTGGATGCTCAAGTTTCATTCTCCTACGTTGAAGCATTCGTTTGCAGTAACAGTTTGAATTTCTAGGTTTCACTCTGTTTTCTCCTATATTGACAGATGCAGCTAGAACTCTAAATCAAACACGGTTTGTGCTAGCTTGTTGAAACTTGACACAATAAAGTAGTTCTACGTTCTATCTCTAAGGTTTGTTTCCTCTTGATGTAGCCTAATGCAGGGACTGGCGAATAACACTTTTATTGAAAGGGGTTGCCAAACTTCCAAAAACGAGAGTCTTCTGAAATCTCAACATATATTTTTTCATCCAATCTTCATGATACTTTTAAGTAATGATCAGTACACCAATCCCACTTGGATGCTCAAGTTTCATTCTCCTACGTTGAAGCATTCGTTTGCAGTAACAGTTTGAATTTTTAGGTTTCACTCTGTTTTCTCCTATATTGACAAATGTAGTTCAAACTCTAAATCATACACGGTTTGGGCTAGCTTCTTGAAACTTGACACAATAAAGTAGTTCTACATTCTGTCCCTAAGGTTTGTTTCCTCTTGATGTAGCCTAAAGTAGGGACTGGCGAATAACACTTATATTGAAAGGGGTTGCCAAACTTTCAAAAACTAGAGTCTCCTGAAATCTCAACATATATTTTTTCATCCAATCTTC
>NW_027518121.1:0-36722 GCF_048772815.1 Callospermophilus lateralis | reverse complement strand
TTTGTCAAGTTTCAAAGAGCTACTACAAACCATGTTGGATTTAGAGTTCCAAAATCAACTATCTATATAGGAGAGAACAGAGGGAAACCTAAATATAAAAACTGCTACTGTAGAAGAACGCTTCAACATAGAAGAACAAAATTTGGTGAGCCAAGTGGGATTTGTGTACTGATCATTACCACCAAGTATCATCAAGATTGGGTAAAAAATATTTGCTGGTATTTCGGAAAATCGTTATTTCTTAGAAGCTTGGCAACCCCTCTCAATGAAAGTGCTTTTCCACAGTCTGTGCCTAGGGCTACTGGAAGAGGAAACAAACCATAGAGACAAAACTGAGAACTCCTTTATTTTTTCAAGTTTCAAAGAGCTACTATAAACTATGTTGGATTTAGAGTTCCAAATTCATCTATTTATATAGGAGAGAACACAGGGAAACAAAATATAAAAACTGCTACTGTAGACGAACGCTTCAACCTAGAAGGAAAAATTTGGTGAGCCAAGTGGGATTTTTGTACTGATCATTACCATCAAGAATCATCAAGATTGGGTGAAAAAATTTTTGCTGGTATTTCGGAAAATCGGAATTTCGTAGAAGCTTGGCAACCCCTCTCAATGAAAGTGCTTTTCCACAGTCTGTGCATAGGGCTACTTGAAGAGGAAACAAACCATAGAGACAAAACTGAGAACTCCTTTATTTTTTCAAGTTTCAAGGAGATACTACAAACCATGTTGTATTTAGAGTTCCATATTCAACTATCTATATATAAGAGAACAGAGGGAAAACTAACTATTAAAACTGCTACTGTAGACGAACGCATCAACCTAGAAGAACAAAATTTAGTGAGCCAAGTGGGATTTGTGTCCTTATCATTACCACCAAGTATCATCAAGATTGGGTGAAAAAATATTTGCTGGTATTTTGGAAACTCGTTATTTCTTAGAAGCTTCTCAACCCATCTCAATGAAAGTACATTTCCACAGTCTGTGCCTAGGGCTACTTGAAGAGGAAACAAACCATAGAGAGAAAACTGAAAACTCCTTCATTTTGTCAAGTTTCAAAGAGCTACTACAAACCATGTTGGATTTAGAGTTCCAAAATCATCTATCTATATAGGAGAGAAGAGAGGGAAACCTAAATATAAAAACTGGTACTGTAGACGAACGCTTCAACCTAGAAGAACAAAATTTGGTGAGCCAAGTGGGATTTGTGTACTGATCATTACCACCAAGTATCATCAAGATTGGGTGAAAAAATATTTGCTGGTATTTCGGAAACTCGTAATTTCTTAGAAGCTTGGCAACCCCTCTCAATGAAAGTGCTTTTCCACAGACTGTGCCTAGGGCTAATTGAAGAGGAAACAAACCACAGAGACAAAACTGAGAACTCCTTTATTTTGTCAAGTTTCAAAGAGCTACTACAAACCATGTTGGATTTAGAGTTCCAAATTCATCTATCTATATAGGAGAGAACAGAGGGAAACCTAAATTTAAAAACTGCTACTGTAGACGAACGCTTCAACCTAGAAGAACAAAATTTGGTGAGACAAGTGGGATTTGTGTGCTGATCATTACCACCAAGTATCATCAAGATTGGGTGAAAAAATATTTGCTGGTATTTCGGAAACTCGTAATGTCTTAGAAGCTTGGCAACCTCTCTCAATGAAAGTGCTTTTCCACAGTCTGTGCCAAAGCCTACTTGAAGAGGAAACAAACCATAGAGACAAAACTGAGAACTCCTTTATTTTGTCAAGTTTCAAGGATCTACTACAAACCATGTTGGATTTAGAGTTCCAAATTCATCCATCTATATATGAGAGAACAGAGGGAAACCTCACTATAAAAACTGCTACTGTAGACGAATGCATCAACCTAGAAGAACAAAATTTGGTGAGCCAAGTGGGATTTGTGTACTGATCATTAGCAACAAGTATCATCAAGATTGGGTGAAAAAATATTTGCTGGTATTTCGGAAACTCGTTATTTCTTAGAAGCTTGGCAACCCATCTCAGTGAAAGTGCTTTCCACAGTCTGTGCCTAGGACTACTTGAAGAGGAAACAAACCATAGAGACAAAGTGAGAACTTTTTATTTTACCAAGTTTCAAAGAGCTACTACAAACCATGTTGGATTTAGAGTTCCAAATTCATCTATCTATATAGGAGAAAACAGAGGGAAACAAAATATAAAAACTGCTACTGCTTACGAAAGCCTCAACCTAGAAGAACAAAATTTGGTGAGCCAAGTGGGATTTGTGTACTGATCATTCATACCAAGTATCATCAAGATTCTGTGAAAAAATATTTGCTGGTATTTCGGAAACTCGTTATTTCTTAGAAGATTGGCAACCCATCTCAGTGAAAGTGCTTTCCACAGTCTGTGCCTAGGACTACTTGAAGAGGAAACATACCATACAGACAAAACTTAGAACTTTTTATTTTATCAAGTTTCAAAGTGCTACTACAAACCATGTTGGATTTAGAGGTCCAAATTCATCTATCTATATAAGTGAGAACAGAGGGAAACTAAATATAAAAACTGCTACTGTAGACGAAAGCCTCAAACTAGAAGAACAAAATTTGGTGAGCCAATTGGGATTTGTGTACTGATCATTACCACCAAGTATCATCAAGTTTGGGTGAAAAAATATTTGCTGGTATTTCGGAAACTCGTTATTTCTTAGAAGATTCTCAACTCATCTCAATGAAAGTACATTTCCACAGTCTGTGCCTAGGGCTACTTGAAGAGGAAACAAACCATAGAGAGAAAACTGAGAACTCCTTCATTTTGTCAAGTTTCAAAGAGCTACTACAAACCATGTTGGATTTAGAGTTCCAAAATCATCTATCTATATAGGAGAGAACAGAGGGAAACCTAAATATAAAAACTGCTACTGTAGACGAACGCTTCAACCTAGAAGAACAAAATTTGGTGAGCCAAGTGGGATTTGTGTACTGATCATTACCACCAAGTATCATCAAGATTGGGTGAAAAAATATTTGCTGGTATTTCGGAGACTCGTAATTTCTTAGAAGCTTGGCAACCCCTCTCAATGAAAGTGCTTTTCCACAGACTGTGCCTAGTTCTACTTGAAGAGGAAACAAACCATAGAGACAAAACTGAGAACTCCTTTATTTTGTCAAGTTTCAAAGAGCTACTACAAACCATGTTGGATTTAGAGTTCCAAATTCATCTATCTATATAGGAGAGAACAGAGGGAAACCTAAATATAAAAACTGCTACTGTAGACGAACGCTTCAACCTAGAAGAACAAAATTTGGTGAGCCAAGTGGGATCTGTGTACTGATCATTATCAACAAGTATCATCAAGATTGGGTGAAAAAATATTTGCTGGTATTTCGGAGACTCGTAATTTCTTAGAAGCTTGGCAACCCCTCTCAATGAAAGTGCTTTTCCACAGTCAGTGCCTAGGGCTACTTGAAGAGGAAACAAACCATAGAGACAAAACTGAGAACTTTTTTATTTTACCAAGTTTCAAAGAGCTACTACAAACCATGTTGGATTTAGAGTTCCAAATTCATCTATCTATATAGGAGAAAACAGAGGGAAACAAAATATAAAAACTGCTACTGTAGACGAAAGCCTCAAACTAGAAGAACAAAATTTGGTGAGCCAAGTGGGATTTCTGTACTGATCATTACCACCAAGTATCATCAAGATTCTGTGAAAAAATATTTGCTGGTATTTTGGAAACTCGTTATTTCTTAGAAGCTTGGCAACCCATCTCAGTGAAAGTGCTTTCCACAGTCTGTGCCTAGGACTACTTGAAGAGGAAACAAACCATAGAGACAAAAAAGAGAACTCCTTTATTTTGTCAAGTTTCAAAGAGCTACTACAAACCATGTTGGATTTAGAGTTCCAAATTCATCTGTCTATATAGGAGAGAACAGAGGGAAACCTAAATATAAAAACTGCTACTGTAGACGAATGCTTCAACCTAGAAGAACAAAATTTGGTGAGCCAAGTGGGATTTGTGTGCTGATCATTACCACCAAGTATCATCAAGATTGGGTGAAAAAATATTTGCTGGTATTTTGGAAACTCGTAATGTCTTAGAAGCTTGGCAACCCCTCTCAATGAAAGTGCTTTTCCACAGTCTGTGCCAAAGGCTACTTGAAGAGGAAACAAACCATAGAGACAAAACTGAGAACTCCTTTATTTTTTCAATTTTCAAGGAGCTACTAAAAACCATGTTGGATTTAGAGTTCCAAATTCATCTATCTATATATGAGAGAACAGAGGGAAACCTCACTATAAAAACTGCTACTGTAGACGAATGCATCAACCTAGAAGAACAAAATTTGGTGAGCCAAGTGGGATTTGTGTACTGATCATTAGCAACAAGTATCATCAAGATTGGGTGAAAAAATATTTGCTGGTATTTCGGAAACTCGTTATTTCTTAGAAGCTTGGCAACCCATCTCAGTGAAAGTGCTTTCCACAGTCTGTGCCTAGGACTACTTGAAGAGGAAACAAACCATAGAGACAAAACTGAGAACTTTTTTATTTTACCAAGTTTCAAAGAGCTACTACAAACCATGTTGGATTTAGAGTTCCAAATTCATCTATCTATATAGGAGAAAACAGAGGGAAACAAAATATAAAAACTGCTACTGTAGACGAAAGCCTCAAACTAGAAGAACAAAATTTGGTGAGCCAAGTGGGATTTGTGTACTGATCATTACCACCAAGTATCATCAAGATTCTGTGAAAAAATATTTGCTGGTATTTCGGAAACTCGTTATTTCTTAGAAGCTTGGCAACCCCTCTCAATGAAAGTGCTTTTCCACAGTCTGTGCCTAGGGCTACTGGAAGAGGAAACAAACCATAGAGACAAAACTGAGAACTCCTTTATTTTGTCAAGTTTCAAAGAGCTACTATAAACTATGTTGGATTTAGAGTTCCAAATTCATCTATTTATATAGGAGAGAACAGAGGGAAACAAAATATAAAAACTGCTACTGTAGACGAACGCTTCAACCTAGAAGTACAAAATTTGGTGAGCCAAGTGGGATTTGTGTACTGATCATTACCATCAAGAATCATCAAGATTGGGTGAGAAAATTTTTGCTGGTATTTCGAAAAATCGGAATTTCATAGAAGCTTGGCAAACCCTCTCAATGAAAGTGCTTTTCCACAGTCTGTGCATAGGGCTACTTGAAGAGGAAACAAACCATAGAGACAAAACTGAGAACTCCTTTATTCTTTCAAGTTTCAAGGAGATACTACAAACCATGTTGTATTTAGAGTTCCAAATTCAACTATCTATATATGAGAGAACAGAGGGAAATATAACTATAAAAACTGCTACTGTAGACGAACGCTTCAACCTAGAAGAACAAAATTTGGTGAGCCAAGTGGGATTTGTGTGCTGATCATTACCACCAATTATCATCAAGATTGGGTGAAAAAATATTTGCTGGTATTTCGGAAACTCGTAATATCTTAGAAGCTTGGCAACCTCTCTCAATGAAAGTGCTTTTCCACAGTCTGTGCCAAAGGCTACTTGAAGAGGAAACAAACCATAGAGACAAAACTGAGAACTCCTTTATTTTTTCAAGTTTCAAAGAGCTACTACAAACCATGTAGGATTTAGAGTTCCAAATTATTCTATCTATATAGGAGAAAACAGAGGGAAACAAAATATAAAAACTGCTACTGTAGATGAAAGCCTCAAATTAGAAAAACAAAATTTGGTGAGCCAAGTGGGATTTGTGTACTGATCTTTACCATCAAGAATCATCAAGATTGGGTGAAAAATTTTTTGCTGGTATTTCGAAAAATCGGAATTTCGTAGAAGCTTGGCAACCCCTCTCAATGAAAATGCTTTTCCACAGTCTGTGCATAGGGCTACTTGAAGAGGAAACAAACCACAGAGACAAAACTGAGAACTCCTTTATTTTTTCAAGTTTCAAGGAGATACTACAAACCATGTTGTATTTAGAGTTCCAAATTCACTATCTATATATGAGAGAACAGAGGGAAACCTAACTATAAAAACTGCTACTGTAGACGAACGCATCAACCTAGAAGAACATAATTTGGTCAGCCAAGTGGGATTTGTGTACTGATCATTACCACCAAGTATCATCAAGATTGGGTGAAAAAATATTTGCTGGTATTTCGGAAACTCGTTATTTCTTAGAAGCTTGGCTACCCATCTCAGTGAAAGTGCTTTCCACAGTCTGTGTCTAGGACTACTTGAAGAGGAAACAAACCATAGAGACAAAACTGAGAATTTTTATTTTATCAACTTTCAAAGAGCTACTACAAACCATGTTGGATTTAGAGTTCCAAATTCATCTATCTATATAGGAGAGAACAGAGGGAAACCTAAATATAAAAACTGCTACTGTAGACGAACGCTTCAACCTAGAAGAACAAAATTTGGTGAGCCAAGTGGGATTTGTGTCCTGATCATTACCACCAAGTATCATCAAGATTGGGTGAAAAAATATTTGCTGGTATTTCGGAAACTCGTTATTTCTTAGAAGCTTCTCAACCCATCTCAATGAAAGTACATTTCCACAGTCTGTGCCTAGGGCTACTTGAAGAGGAAACAAACCATAGAGACAAAACTAAGAACTCCTTCATTTTGTCAAGTTTCAAAGAGCTACTACAAACCATGTTGGATTTAGAGTTCCACAATCATCTATCTATATAGGAGAGAACAGAGGGAAACCTAAATATTTATACTGCTACTGTAGACGAACGCTTCAACCTAGAAGTACAAAATTTGGTGAGCCAAGTGGGATTTGTGTTCTGATCATTACCACCAAGTATCATCAAGATTGGGTGAAAAAATATTTGCTGGTATTTCGGAAAATCGTAATTTCTTAGAAGCTTCCCAAACCCTCTCAATGAAAGTGCTTTTCCACAGTCTGTGCCTAGGGCTACTTGAAGAGGAAACAAACCATAGAGACAAAACTGAGAACTCCTTTATTTTTTCAAGTTTCAAGGAGCTACTACAAATCATGTTGGACTTAGAGTTCCCAATTCATCTCTCTATATATGAGAGAACAGAGGGAAAACTAACTATAAAAACTGCTACTGTAGAAGAACGGATCCACCTAGAAGCACAAAATTTGGTGAGCCAAGTGGGATTTGTGTCCTGATCATTACCACCAAGTATCATCAAGAATGGGTGAAAAAATATTTGCTGGTATTTCGGAAACTCGTAATTTCTTAGAAGCTTGGCAACCCCTCTAAATGAAAGTGCTTTTCCACAGTCTGTGCCTACGGCTACTTGAAGAGGAAACAAAGCATAGAGACAAAACTGGGAACTCCTTCATTTTGTCAAGTTTCAAAGAGCTACTACAAACAATGTTGGATTTAGAGTTCCAAATTCATCTATCTATATAGGAGAGAACAGAGGGAAACCTAAGTATAAAAACTGCTACTGTAGACGAAAGCTTCAAATTGAAGAACAAAATTTGGTGAGCCAAGTGGGATTTGTGTCCTGATCATTACCACCAAGTATCATCAAGTTTGGGTGAAAAAATATTTGCTGGTGTTTCGGAAACTCGTTATTTCTTAGAAGCTTCTCAACCCATCTCAATGAAAGTACACTTCTACAGTCTGTGCCTAGGGCTACATGAAGAGGAAACAAACCATAGAGACAAAACTGGGAACTCCTTCATTTTGTCAAGTTTCAAAGAGCTACTACAAACCATGTTGGATTTAGAGTTCCAAATTCATCTATCTATATAGGAGAGAACAGAGGGAAACCTAAATATAAAAACTGCTACTGTAGACGAACGCCTAAACCTAGAAGAACAAAATTTGGTGAGCCAAGTGGGATTTGTGTACTGATCATTAGCAACAAGTATCATCAAGATTGGGTGAAAAAATATTTGCTGGTATTTCGGAACTCGTTATTTCTTAGAAGCTTGGCAACCCCTCTCAATGAAAGTGCTTTTCCACAGTCTGTGCCTAGGGCTACTGGAAGAGGAAACAAACCATAGAGACAAAACTGAGAAGTCCTTTATTTTGTCAAGTTTCAAAGAGCTACTATAAACCATGTTGGATTTAGAGTTCCAAATTCATCTATTTATATAGGAGAGAACAGAGGGAAACCTAAATATAAAAACTGCTACTGTAGACGTACGCTTCAACCTAGAAGTACAAAATTTGGTGAGCCAAGTGGGATTTGTGTACTGATCATTACCACCAAGTATCATCAAGATTGGGTGAAAAAATATTTGCTGGTATTTCGGAAACTCGTAATGTCTTAGAAGCTTGGCAACGCCTCTCAATGAAACTGCTTTTCCACAGTCTGTGCCTAAGGCTACTCGAAGAGGAAACAAACCATAGAGACAAAACTGAGAACTCCTTTATTTTTTCAAGCTTCAAGGTGCTACTACAAACCATGTTGGATTTTGAGTTCCAAATTCATCTATCTATATATGAGAGAACAGAGGGAAACCTAACTATAAAAACTGCTACTGTAGACGAACGCATCAACATAGAAGAACAAAATTTGGTGAGCCAAGTGGGATTTGTGTACTGATCATTACCACCAAGTATCATCAAGATTGGGTGAAAAAATATTTGCTGGTATTTCGGAATCTCGTTATTTCTTAGAAGCTTGGCAACCCATCTCAATGAAAGTGCTTTCCACAGTCTGTGCCTAGGACTACTTGAAGAGGAAACAAACCATAGAGACAAAACTGAGAACTTTTTTATTTTATCAAGTTTCAAAGAGCTACTACAAACCATGTTGGATTTAGAGTTCCAAATTCATCTATCTATATAGGAGAGAACAGAGGGAAACTAAATATAAAAACTGCTACTGTAGACAAAAGCCTCAAACTAGAAGAACAAAATTTGGTGAGCCAAGTGGGATTTGTGTACTGATCATTAACATCAAGTATCATCAAGATTGGGTGAAAAAATTTTTGCTGGTATTTCGGAAAATCGGAATTTCTTAGAAGCTTGGCAACCCCTCTCAATGAAAGTGCTTTTCCACAGTCTGTGCATAGGGCTACTTGAAGAGGAAACAAACCATAGAGACAAAACTGAGAACTCCTTTATTTTTTCAAGTTTCAAGGAGATACTACAAACCATGTTGTACTTAGAGTTCCAAATTCAACTATCTATATATGAGAGAACAGAGGGAAACCTAACTATAAAACTGCTACTGTAGACGAACGCATCAACCTAGAAGAACAAAATTTGGTGAGCCAAGTGGGATTTGTGTACTGATCATTACCACCAAGTATCAACAAGATTGGGTGAAAAAATATTTGCTGGTATTTCGGAAACTCGTTATTTCTTAGAAGCTTGGCAACACATCTCAGTGAAAGTGCTTTCCACAGTCTGTGCCTAGGACTACACTAAGAGGAAACAAACCATAGAGACAAAAGTGAGAAGTTTTATTTTATCAAGTTTCAAAGAGCTACTACAAACCATGTTGGATTTAGAGTTCCAAATTTATCTATCTATATAGGAGAGAACAGAGGGAAACTAAATATAAAAACTGCTACTGTATATGAAAGCTTCAAACTAGAAGATCAAAATTTGGTGAGCCAAGTGGGATTTGTGTACTGATCATTACCAGCAAGTATCATCAAGTTTGGGTGAAAAAATATTTGCTGGTATTTCGGAAACTCGTTATTTCTTAGAAGCTTCTCAACCCATCTCAATGAAAGTACATTTCCACAGTCTGGGCCTAGGGCTACTGGAAGAGAAAACAAACCATAGAGACAAAACTGAGAACTCCTTTATTTTGTCAAGTTTCAAAGAGCTACTATAAACCATGTTGGATTTAGTGTTCCAAATTCATCTATTTATATAGGAGAGAACAGAGGGAAACCTAAATATAAAAACTGGTACTGTAGACGAACGCTTCAACCTAGAAGAACAAATTTGGTGAGCCAAGTGGGATTTGTGTACTGATCATTACCACCAAGTATCATCAAGATTGGGTGAAAAAATATTTGCTGGTATTTCGGAAACTCGTAATTTCTTAGAAGATTGGCAACCCCTCTCAATGAAAGTGCTTTTCCACAGTCAGTGCCTAGGACTACTGGAAGAGGAAACAAACCATAGAGACAAAACTGAGAACTCCTTTATTTTTTCAAGTTTCAAAGAGCTACTATAAACCATGTTGGATTTAGAGTTCCAATTTCATCTATTTATAAAGGAGAGAACAGAGGGAAACCTAAATATAAAAACTGCTACTGTAGACGAACGCTTCAACCTAGAAGTACAAAATTTGGTGAGCCAAGTGGGATTTGTGTACTGATCATTACTATCAAGTATCATCAAGATTGGGTGAAAAAATATTTGGTGGTATTTCGGAAAATCGTAATTTCTTAGAAGCTTGGCAACCCCTCTCAATGAAAGTGCTTTTCCACAGTCTGTGCCTAGGGCTACTTGAAGAGGAAACAAATCATAGAGACAAAACTGAGAACTCCTTTATTTTTTCAAGTTTCAAAGAGCTACTACAAACCTTGTTGGATTTAGTGTTCCAAATTCATCTATCTATATATGAGAGAACAGAGGGAAACCTAACTATAAAAACTGCTACTGTAGACGAACGGATCAACCTAGAAGCACAAAATTTGGTGAGCAAGTGGGATTTGTGTACTGATCATTACCACCAAGTATCATCAAGATTGGGTGAAAAAATATTTGCTGGTATTTCGGAAACTCGTAATTTCTTAGAAGCTTGGCAACCCCTCTCAATGAAAGTGCTTTTCCACAGTCTGTGCCTACGGCTACTTGAAGAGGAAACAAACCATAGAGACAAAACTGAGAACTCCTTTATTTTATCGAGTTTCAAAGAGCTACTACAAACCATGTTGGATTTAGAGTTCCAAATTCATCTATCTATATAGGAGAGAACAGAGGGAAACCTAAATATAAAAACTGCTACTGTAGAAGAACGCATCAACCTAGAAGCACAAAATTTGGTGAGCCAAGTGGGATTTGTGTACTGATCATTACCACCAAGTATCATCAAGTTTGGGTGAAAAAATATTTGCTGGTATTTCGGAAACTCGTAATTTCTTAGAAGCTTGGCAACCCCTCTAAATGAAAGTGCTTTTCCACAGTCTGTGCCTACGGCTACTTGAACAGGAAACAAAGCATAGAGACAAAACTGGGAACTCCTTCATTTTGTCAAGTTTCAATAGCTACTACAAACCATGTTGGATTTAGAGTTCCAAATTCATCTATCTATATAGGAGAGAACAGAGGGAAACCTAAATATAAAAACTGCTACTGTAGACGAAAGCTTCAAATTGAAGAACAAAATTTGGTGAGCCAAGTATGATTTGTGTCCTGATCATTACCACCAAGTATCATCAAGTTTTTGTGAAAAAATATTTGCTGGTATTTCGGAAACTCGTTATTTCTTAGAAGCTTCTCAACCCATCTCAATGAAAGTACACTTCTACAGTCTGTGCCTAGGGCTACATGAAGAGGAAACAAACCATAGAGACAAAACTGGGAACTCCTTCATTTTGTCAAGTTTCAAAGAGCTACTACAAACCATGTTGGATTTAGAGTTCCAAATTCATCTATCTATATAGGAGAGAACAGAGGGAAACCTAAATATAAAAACTGCTACTGTAGACGAACGCTTCAACCTAGAAGAACAAAATTTGGTGAGCCAAGTGGGATTTGTGTACTGATCATTAGCAACAAGTATCATCAAGATTGGGTAAAAAATATTTGCTGGTATTTCGGAAACTCGTTATTTCTTAGAAGCTTGGCAACCCCTCTCAATGAAAGTGCTTTTCCACAGTCTGTGCCTATGGCTACTGGAAGAGGAAACAAACCATAGAGACAAAACTGAGAAGTCCTTTATTTTGTCAAGTTTCAAAGAGCTACTATAAACCATGTTGGATTTAGAGTTCCAAATTCATCTATTTATATAGGAGAGAACAGAGGGAAACCTAAATATAAAAACTGCTACTGTAGACGTACGCTTCAACCTAGAAGTACAAAATTTGGTGAGCCAAGTGGGATTTGTGTACTGATCATTACCACCAAGTATCATCAAGATTGGGTGAAAAAATATTTGCTGGTATTTCGGAAACTCGTAATTTCTTAGAAGCTTGGCAACGCCTCTCAATGAAAGTGCTTTTCCACAGTCTGTGCCTAAGGCTACTCGAAGAGGAAACAAACCATAGAGACAAAACTGAGAACTCCTTTATTTTTTCAAGTTTCAAGGAGCTACTACAAACCATGTTGGATTTTGAGTTCCAAATTCATCTATCTATATATGAGAGAACAGAGGGAAACCTAACTATAAAAACTGCTACTGTAGACAAACGCATCAACCTAGAAGAACAAAATTTGGTGAGCCAAGTGGGATTTGTGTACTGATCATTACCACCAAGGATCATCAAGATTGGGTGAAAAAATATTTGCTGGTATTTCGGAAACTCGTTATTTCTTAGAAGCTTGGCAACCCATCTCAGTGAAAGTGCTTTCCACAGTCTGTGCCTAGGACTACTTGAAGAGGAAACAAACCATAGAGACAAAACTGAGAACTTTTTTATTTTATCAAGTTTCAAAGAGCTACTACAAACCATGTTGGATTTAGAGTTCCAAATTCATCTATCTATATAGGAGAGAACAGAGGGAAACTAAATATAAAAACTGCTACTGTAGACGAAAGCCTCAAACTAGAAGAACAAAATTTGGTGAGCCAAGTGGGATTTGTGTACTGATCATTACCAGCAAGTATCATCAAGTTTGATTGAAAAAATATTTGCTGGAATTTCGGAAACTCGTTATTTCTTAGAAGCTTCTCAACCCATCTCAATGAAAGTACATTTCCACAGTCTGTGCCTAGGGCTACTGGAAGAGAAAACAAACCATAGAGACAAAACTGAGAACTCCTTTATTTTTTCAAGTTTCAAAGAGCTACTATAAACCATGTTGGATTTAGAGTTCCAATTTCATCTATTTATAAAGGAGAGAACAGAGGGAAACCTAAATATAAAAACTGCTACTGTAGACGAACGCTTCAACCTAGAAGTACAAAATTTGGTGAGCCAAGTGGGATTTGTGTACTGATCATTACCACCAAGTATCATCAAGATTGGGTGAAAAAATATTTGGTGGTATTTCGGAAAATCGTAATTTCTTAGAAGCTTGGCAACCCCTCTCAATGAAAGTGCTTTTCCACAGTCTGTGCCTAGGGCTACTTGAAGAGGAAACAAACCATAGAGACAAAACTGAGAACTCCTTTATTTTTTCAAGTTTCAAAGAGCTACTACAAACCTTGTTGGATTTAGTGTTCCAAATTCATCTATCTATATATGAGAGAACAGAGGGAAACCTAACTGTAAAACTGCTACTGTAGACGAACGGATCAACCTAGAAGCACAAAATTTGGTGAGCCAAGTGGGATTTGTGTACTGATCATTGCCACCAAGTATCATCAAGATTGGGTGAAAAAATATTTGCTGGTATTTCGGAAACTCGTAATTTCTTAGAAGCTTGGCAACCCCTCTCAATGAAAGTGCTTTTCCACAGTCTGTGCCTACGGCTACTTGAAGAGGAAACAAACCATAGAGACAAAACTGAGAACTCCTTTATTTTATCGAGTTTCAAAGAGCTACTACAAACCATGTTGGATTTAGAGTTCCAAATTCATCTATCTATATAGGAGAGAACAGAGGGAAACCTAAATATAAAAACTGCTACTGTAGACGAAAGCTTCAAATTAGAAGTACAAAATTTGGTGAGCCAAGTGGGATTTGTGTACTGATCATTACCACCAAGTATCATCAAGTTTGGGTGAAAAAATATTTGCTGGTATTTCAGAAACTCGTTATTTCTTAGAAGCTTCTCAACCCATCTCAGTGAAAGTGCTTTCCACAGTCTGTGCCTAGGACTACTTGAAGAGGAAACAAACCATAGAGACAAAACTGAGAACTTTTTTATTTTACCAAGTTTCAAAGAGCTACTACAAACCATGTTGGATTTAGAGTTCCAAATTCATCTATCTATATAGGAGAGAACAGAGGGAAACTAAATATAAAAACTGCTACTGTAGACGAAAGCCTCAAACTAGAAGAACAAAATTTGGTGAGCCAATTGGGATTTGTGTACCGATCATTACCACCAAGTATCATCAAGTTTGGGTGAAAAAATATTTGCTGGTATTTCGGAAACTCGTTATTTCTTAGAAGCTTCTCAACTCATCTCAATGAAAGTACATTTCCACAGTCTGTGCCTAGGGCTACTTGAAGAGGAAACAAACCATAGAGAGAAAACTGAGAACTCCTTCATTTTGTCAAGTTTCAAAGAGCTACTACAAACCATGTTGGATTTAGAGTTCCAAAATCAACTATCTATATAGGAGAGAACAGAGGGAAACCTAAATATAAAAACTGCTACTGTAGACGAACCCTTCAACCTAGAAGAACAAAATTTGGTGAGCCAAGTGGGATTTGTGTACTGATCATTACCACCAAGTATCATCAAGATTGGGTAAAAAATATTTGCTGGTATTTCGGAAACTCGTTATTTCTTAGAAGCTTGGCAACCCCTCTCAATGAAAGTGCTTTTCCACAGTCTGTGCCTAGGGCTACTGGAAGAGGAAACAAACCATAGAGACAAAACTGAGAACTCCTTTATTTTGTCAAGTTTCAAAGAGCTACTATAAACTATGTTGGATTTAGTGTTCCAAATTCATCTATTTATATAGGAGAGAACAGAGGGAAACAAAATATAAAAAATGCTACTGTAGACGTACGCTTCAACCTAGAAGTACAAAATTTGGTGAGCCAAGTGGGACTTGTGTACTGATCATTACCATCAAGAATCATCAAGATTGGGTGAAAAAATTTTTGCTGGTATTTCGGAAAATCGGAATTTCGTAGAAGCTTGGCAACCCCTCTCAATGAAAGTGCTTTTCCACAGTCTGTGCATAGGGCTACTTGAAGAGGAAACAAACCATAGAGACAAAACTGAGAACTCCTTTATTTTTTCAAGTTTCAAGGAGATACTACAAACCATGTTGTATTTAGAGTTCCAAATTCAACTATCTATATATGAGAGAACAGAGGGAAACCTAACTATAAAAACTGCTACTGTAGACGAACGCATCAACCTAGAAGAACAAAATTTGGTGAGCCAAGTGGGATTTGTGTACTGATCATTACCACCAAGTATCATCAAGATTGGGTGAAAAAATATTTGCTGGTATTTCAGAAACTCGTTATTTCTTAGAAGCTTGGCCACCCATCTCAGTGAAAGTGCTTTCCACAGTCTGTGCCTAGCAATACTTGAAGAGGAAACAAACCATAGAGACAAAACTGAGAATTTTTATTTTATCAAGTTTCAAAGAGCTACTACAAACCATGTTGGATTTAGAGTTCCAAATTCATCTATCTATATAGGAGAGAACAGAGGGAAACTAAATATAAAAACTGCTACTGTAGATGAAAGCTTCAAACTAGAAGAACAAAATTTGGTGAGCCAAGTGGGATTTGTGTACTGATCATTACCACCAAGTATCATCAAGTTTGGGTGAAAAAATATTTGCTGGTATTTCGGAAACTCGTTATTTCTTAGAAGCTTCTCAACCCATCTCAATGAAAGTACATTTCCACAGTCTGTATCTAGGGCTACTGGAAGAGGAAACAAACCATAGAGACAAAACTGAGAACTTCTTTATTTTGTCACGTTTCAAAGAGCTACTATAAACCATGTTGGATTTAGAGTTCCAAATTCATCTATTTATATAGGAGAGAAGAGGGAAACCTAAATATAAAAACTGCTACTGTACACGAACGCTTCAACCTAGAAGAAAAAAATTTGGTGAGCCACGTGGGATTTGTGTCCTGATCATTACCACCAAGTATCATCAAGATTGGGTGAAAAAATATTTGCTGGTATTTCGGAAACTCGTTATTTCTTAGAAGCTTCTCAACCCATCTCAATGAAAGTACATTTCCACAGTCTGTGCCTAGGGCTACTTGAAGAGGAAACAAACCATAGAGACAAAACTGAGAACTCCTTCATTTTGTCAAGTTTCAAATAGCTACTACAAACCATGTTGGATTTAGAGTTCCAAAATCATCTATCTATATAGGAGAGAACAGAGGGAAACCTAAATATAAATACTGCTACTGTAGACGAACGCTTCAACCTAGAAGAACAAAATTTGGTGAGCCATGTGGGATTTGTGTACTAATCATTACCACCAAGTATCATCAAGATTGGGTGAAAAAATATTTGCTGGTATTTCGGAAACTCGTAATTTCTTAGAAGATTGGCAACCCCTCTCAATGAAAGTGCTTTTCCACAGTCAGTACCTAGGGCTACTGGAAGAGGAAACAAACCATAGAGACAAAACTGAGAACTCTTTATTTTTTCAAGTTTCAAAAACCTACTATAAACCATGTTCGATTTAGAGTTCCAAATTCATCTATTTATATAGGAGAGAACAAAGGGAAACCTAAATATAAAAACTGCTACTGTAGACGAACGCTTCAACCTAGAAGTACAAAATTTGGTGAGCCAAGTGGGATTTGTGTTCTGATCATTACCACCAAGTATCATCAAGATTGGGTGAAAAAATATTTGCTGGTATTTCGGAAAATCGTAATTTCTTAGAAGCTTGGCAACCCCTCTCAATGAAAGTGCTTTTCCACAGTCTGTGCCTAGGGCTACTTGAAGAGGAAACAAACCATGGAGACAAAACTGAGAACTCCTTTATTTTTTCAAGTTTCAAGGAGCTACAACAAACCATGTTGGATTTAGAGTTCCAAATTCATCTATCTATATATGAGAGAACAGAGGGAAACCTAACTATAAAAACTGCTACTGTAGAAGAACGGATCAACCTAGAAGCACAAAATTTGGTGAGCCAAGTGGAATTTGTGTACTGATCATTACCACCAAGTATCATAAAGATTGGGTGAAAAAATATTTGCTGGTATTTCCGAAACTCGTAATTTCTTAGAAGCGTGGCAACCCCTCTCAATGAAAGTGCTTTTCCACAGTCTGTGCCTACGGCTACTTGAAGAGGAAACAAAGCATAGAGACAAAACTGAGAACTCCTTCATTTTGTCAAGTTTCAAAAAGCTACTAAAAACCATGTTGGATTTAGAGTTCCAAATTCATCTATCTATATAGGAGAGAACAGAGGGAAACAAAATATAAAAACTGCTACTGTAGACGAACGCTTCAACCTAGAAGAACAAAATTGGGTGAGCCAAGTGGGATTTGTGTCCTGATCATTACCACCAAGTATCATCAAGTTTGGGTGAAAAAATATTTGCTGGTATTTCGGAAACTTGTTATTTCTTAGAAGCTTCTCAACCCATCTCAATGAAAGTATATTTCCACAGTCTGTGCCTTTGGCTACTTGAAGAGGAAACAAACCATAGAGACAAATCTGAGAACTCCTTCATTTTGTCAAGTTTCAAAGAGCTACTACAAACCATGTTGGAAATAGAGTTCCAAAATCATCTATCTATATAGGAGAGAACAGAGGGAAACCTATATATAAAAACTGCTACTGTAGACGAACGCTTCTACCTAGAAGAACAAAATTTGGTGAGCCAAGTGGGATTTGTGTACTGATCATTAGCAACAAGTATCATCAAGATTGGGTGAAAAAATATTTGCTGGTATTTCGGAAACTCCTTATTTCTTAGAAGCTTGGCAACCCCTCTCAATGAAAGTGCTTTTCCACAGTGTGTGCCTAGGGCTAATTGAAGAGGAAACAATCCATAGAGACAAAACTGAGAAATCCTTTATTTTTTCAAGTTTCAAAGAGCTACTACAAACCATGTTGGATTTAGAGTTCCAAATTCATCTATCTATATATGAGAGAACAGTGAAACCTAAATATATAAACGGCTACTGTAGACGAACGCTTCAACCTAGAAGAACAAAATTTGGTGAGCCAAGAGGGATCTGTGTACTGATCATTACCTCCAAGTATCATCAAGATTGGGTGAAAAAATATTTGCTGGTATATCGGAAACTCTTTATTTCTTAGAAGCTTTGCAACACCTCTCAATGAAAGTAGTTTTCAACAGTCTGTGCCTAGGGCTACTTGAAGAGGAAACAAACCATAGAGACAAAACTCAGAACTCCTTTATTTTGTCAAGTTTCAAAGAGCTATTACAAACCATGTTGGATTTAGAGTTCCAAATTCATCTATCTATATATGAGAGAACAGAGTGAAACCTAAATATAAAAACTGCTACTGTAGACGAACGCTTCAACCTAGAAGAACAAAATTTGGTGAGCCAAGTGGGATCTGTGTACTGATCATTACCACCAAGTATCATCAAGATTGGGATAAAAAATATTTGCTGGTATTTCGGAAACTCGTTATTTCTTAGAGGCTTGGCAACCCCTCTCAATGAAAGTGCTTTTCCACAGTCTGTGCCTAGGGCGACTTGAAGAGGAAACAAACCATAGAGACAAAACTCAGAACTCCTTTATTTTGTCAAGTTTCAAAGAGCTACTAAAAACCATGTTGGATTTAGAGTTCCAAATTCATCTATCTATATATGAGAGAACAGAGTGAAACCTAAATATAAAAACTGCTACTGTAGACGAACGCTTCAACCTAGAAGAACAAATTTGGTGAGCCAAGTGGGATCTGTGTACTGATCATTACCACCAAGTATCATCATGATTGGGTGAAAAAATATTTGCTGGTATTTCGGAAACTCGTTATTTCTTAGAAGCTTCTCAACCCATCTCAATGAAAGTACATTTCCACAGTCTGTGCCTAGGGCTACTTGAAGAGGAAACAAACCATAGAGACAAAACTGAGAACTCCTTCATTTTGTCAAGTTTCAAATAGCTACTACAAACCATGTTGGATTTAGAGTTCCAAAATCATCTATCTATATAGGAGAGAACAGAGGGAAACCTAAATATAAATACTGCTACTGTAGACGAACGCTTCAACCTAGAAGAACAAAATTTGGTGAGCCATGTGGGATTTGTGTACTAATCATTACCACCAAGTATCATCAAGATTGGGTGAAAAAATATTTGCTGGTATTTCGGAAACTCGTAATTTCTTAGAAGATTGGCAACCCCTCTCAATGAAAGTGCTTTTCCACAGTCAGTACCTAGGGCTACTGGAAGAGGAAACAAACCATAGAGACAAAACTGAGAACTCTTTATTTTTTCAAGTTTCAAAAACCTACTATAAACCATGTTCGATTTAGAGTTCCAAATTCATCTATTTATATAGGAGAGAACAAAGGGAAACCTAAATATAAAAACTGCTGCTGTAGACGAACGCTTCAACCTAGAAGTACAAAATTTGGTGAGCCAAGTGGGATTTGTGTTCTGATCATTACCACCAAGTATCATCAAGATTGGGTGAAAAAATATTTGCTGGTATTTCGGAAAATCGTAATTTCTTAGAAGCTTGGCAACCCCTCTCAATGAAAGTGCTTTTCCACAGTCTGTGCCTAGGGCTACTTGAAGAGGAAACAAACCATGGAGACAAAACTGAGAACTCCTTTATTTTTTCAAGTTTCAAGGAGCTACAACAAACCATGTTGGATTTAGAGTTCCAAATTCATCTATCTATATATGAGAGAACAGAGGGAAACCTAACTATAAAAACTGCTACTGTAGAAGAACGGATCAACCTAGAAGCACAAAATTTGGTGAGCCAAGTGGAATTTGTGTACTGATCATTACCACCAAGTATCATAAAGATTGGGTGAAAAAATATTTGCTGGTATTTCCGAAACTCGTAATTTCTTAGAAGCGTGGCAACCCCTCTCAATGAAAGTGCTTTTCCACAGTCTGTGCCTACGGCTACTTGAAGAGGAAACAAAGCATAGAGACAAAACTGAGAACTCCTTCATTTTGTCAAGTTTCAAAAAGCTACTACAAACCATGTTGGATTTAGAGTTCCAAATTCATCTATCTATATAGGAGAGAACAGAGGGAAACAAAATATAAAAACTGCTACTGTAGACGAACGCTTCAACCTAGAAGAACAAAATTGGATGAGCCAAGTGGGATTTGTGTCCTGATCATTACCACCAAGTATCATCAAGTTTGGGTGAAAAAATATTTGCTGGTATTTCGGAAACTTGTTATTTCTTAGAAGCTTCTCAACCCATCTCAATGAAAGTATATTTCCACAGTCTGTGCCTTTGGCTACTTGAAGAGGAAACAAACCATAGAGACAAATCTGAGAACTCCTTCATTTTGTCAAGTTTCAAAGAGCTACTACAAACCATGTTGGAAATAGAGTTCCAAAATCATCTATCTATATAGGAGAGAACAGAGGGAAACCTATATATAAAAACTGCTACTGTAGATGAACGCTTCTACCTAGAAGAACAAAATTTGGTGAGCCAAGTGGGATTTGTGTACTGATCATTAGCAACAAGTATCATCAAGATTGGGTGAAAAAATATTTGCTGGTATTTCGGAAACTCCTTATTTCTTAGAAGCTTGGCAACCCCTCTCAATGAAAGTGCTTTTCCACAGTGTGTGCCTAGGGCTAATTGAAGAGGAAACAATCCATAGAGACAAAACTGAGAAATCCTTTATTTTTTCAAGTTTCAAAGAGCTACTACAAACCATGTTGGATTTAGAGTTCCAAATTCATCTATCTATATATGAGAGAACAGTGAAACCTAAATATATAAACGGCTACTGTAGACGAACGCTTCAACCTAGAAGAACAAAATTTGGTGAGCCAAGAGGGATCTGTGTACTGATCATTACCTCCAAGTATCATCAAGATTGGGTGAAAAAATATTTGCTGGTATATCGGAAAATCTTTATTTCTTAGAAGCTTTGCAACACCTCTCAATGAAAGTAGTTTTCAACAGTCTGTGCCTAGGGCTACTTGAAGAGGAAACAAACCATAGAGACAAAACTCAGAACTCCTTTATTTTGTCAAGTTTCAAAGAGCTATTACAAACCATGTTGGATTTAGAGTTCCAAATTCATCTATCTATATATGAGAGAACAGAGTGAAACCTAAATATAAAAACTGCTACTGTAGACGAACGCTTCAACCTAGAAGAACAAAATTTGGTGAGCCAAGTGGGATCTGTGTACTGATCATTACCACCAAGTATCATCAAGATTGGGATAAAAAATATTTGCTGGTATTTCGGAAACTCGTTATTTCTTAGAGGCTTGGCAACCCCTCTCAATGAAAGTGCTTTTCCACAGTCTGTGCCTAGGGCGACTTGAAGAGGAAACAAACCATAGAGACAAAACTCAGAACTCCTTTATTTTGTCAAGTTTCAAAGAGCTACTAAAAACCATGTTGGATTTAGAGTTCCAAATTCATCTATCTATATATGAGAGAACAGAGTGAAACCTAAATATAAAAACTGCTACTGTAGACGAACGCTTCAACCTAGAAGAACAAATTTGGTGAGCCAAGTGGGATCTGTGTACTGATCATTACCACCAAGTATCATCATGATTGGGTGAAAAAATATTTTCTGGTATTCGGAAACTCGTTATTTCTTAGAAGCTTGGCAACCACTCTCAATGAAAGTGCTTTTCCACAGTCTGTGCCTAGGGCTACTTGAAGAGGAAACAAACCATAGAGACAAAACTCAGAACTCCTTTATTTTGTCACGTTTCAAAGAGCTACTACAATCCATGTTGGATTTAGAGTTCCAAATTCATCTATCTATATAGGAGAGAACAGAGAGAAACCTAAATATAAAAACTGCTACTGCAGACGAACGCTTCAACCTAGAAGAACAAAATTTGGTGAGCCAACTGGGATTTGTGTACTGATCATTACCACCAAGTATCATCAAGATTGGGTGAAAAAATATTTGCTGGTATTTCGGAAACTCGTAATTTCTTAGAAGCTTCTCAACCCCGCTCAGTGAAAGTGCTTTTCCACAGTCTGTGCCTAGGGCTACTTGAAGAGGAAACAAACCATAGAGACAAAACTGAGAACTACTTTATTTTGTCAAGTTTCAAAGAGCTACTACAAACCATGTTGGATTTAGAGTTCCAAATTCATATATCTATATAGGAGAGAACAGAGGGAAACCTAAATATAAAAACTTCTACTGTAGGCGAACGCTTCAACCTAGAAGAACACAATTTGGTGAGCCAAGTGGGATTTGTGTACTGATCATTACCACCAAGTATCATCAAGATTGGGTGAAAAAATATTTGCTGGTATTATGGAAACTCGTTATTTCTTAGAAGCTTGGCAACCCATCTCAATGAAAGTGGTTCCACAGTCTGTGCCTAGGGCTACTTGAAGAGGAAACAAACCATAGAGACAAAACTGAGAACTCCATTATTTTGTCAAGTTTCAAAGAGCTACTACAATCCATGTTGGATTTAGAGTTCCAAATTCATCTATCTATATAGGAGAGAACAGAGAGAAACCTAAATATAAAAACTGCTACTGTAGACGAACGCTTCAACCTAGAAGAACAAAATTTGGTGAGCCAAGTGGGATTTGTGTACTGATCATTACCACCAAGTATCATCAAGATTGGGTGAAAAAATATTTGCTGGTATTTTGGAAACTCGTTATTTCTTAGAAGCTTGGCAACCCCTCTCAATGAAAGTGCTTTTCACAGTCTGTGCCTAGGGCTACTTGAAGAGAAAACGAACCATAGAGACAAACTGAGAACTCCTTTATTTTGTCAATTTCAAAGAGCTACTACAAATCATGTTGGATTTACTGTTCCAAATTCATCTATCTATATATGAGAGAACAGAGTAAAACCTAAATATAAAAACTGCTACTGTAGACGAACGCTTCAACCTAGAAGAACAAAATTTGGTGAGCCAAGTGGGATTTGTGTACTGATCATTACCACCAAGTATCATCAAGATTGGGTGAAAAAATATTTGCTGGTATTATGGAAATCGTTATTTCTTAGAAGCTTGGCAACCCATCTCAATGAAAGTGGTTCCACAGTCTGTGCCTAGGGCTACTTGAAGAGGAAACAAACCATAGAGACAAAACTGAGAACTCCATTATTTTGTCAAGTTTCAAAGAGCTACTACAATCCATGTTGGATTTAGAGTTCCAAATTCATCTATCTATATAGGAGAACAGAGAGAAACTAAATATAAAAACTGCTATTGTAGACGAACGCTTCAACCTAGAAGAACAAAATTTTGGTGAGCCAAGTGGGATTTGTGTACTGATCATTACCACCAAGTATCATCAAGATTGGGTGAAAAAATATTTACTGGTATTTCGGAAACTTGTAATTTCTTAGAATCTTGGCAAACTCTCTCAATGAAAGTGCTTTTCCACAGTCTGTGCCTAGGGCTACTTGAAGAGGAAACAAACCATAGAGACAAAACTGAGAACTCCTTTATTTTGTCAAGTTTCAAAAAGCTACTACAAACCATGTTGGATTTAGAGTTACAAATTCATATATCTATATAGGAGAGAACAGAGGGAAACCTAAATATAAAAACTTCTACTGTAGGCGAACGCTTCACCTAGAAGAACACAATTTGGTGAGCCAAGTGGGATTTGTGTACTGATTATTAGCAACCAGTATCATCAAGATGGGTGAAAAAAATATTTGCTGTATTTCGGAAACTCGTTATTTCTTAGAAGCTTGGCAACCTCCTCTCAATGAAAGTGCTTTTCCAGAGTCTGCGCCTAGGGCTACTGAAGAGGAAACAAACCATAGAGACAAAACTCAGAACTCCTTTATTTTGTCAAGTTTCAAAGAGCTACTACAATCCATGTTGGATTTAGAGTTCCAAATTCATCTATCTATATAGGAGAGAACAGAGAGAAACCTAAATATAAAAACTGCTACTTGTAGACGAACACTTCAACCTAGAAGAACAAAATTTGGTGAGCCAAGTGGCATCTGTGTACTGATCATTAGGACCAAGTATCATCAAGATAAGTGAAAAAGTATTTGCTGGTATTTCGGAAACTCGTTATTTCTTAGAAGCTTGGCAACCCCTCTCAAATGAAATTGCTTTTCCACAGTCTGTGCCGAGGACCACTTGAAGAGGAAACAAAGCATAGAGAAAAACCTGAGAACTCCTTTATTTTGTCAAGTTTCAAAGAGCTACTACAATCCATGTTGGATTTAGAGTTCCAAATTCATCTATCTATATAGGCGAGAACAGAGAGAAACCTAAATATAAAAACTGCTACTGTAGACGAACGCTCAACGTAGAAGAACAAAATTTGGTGAGCCAAGTGGATCTGTGTACTGATCATTAACACCAGTATCATCAAGATTGGGTGAAAAAATATTTGCTGGTATTTCGGAAACTTGTAATTTCTAGAAGCTTGGCAAACTCTCTCAATGAAAGTGCTTTTCCACAGTCTTTGCCTAGGTCTATTTGAAGAGGAAACAAACCATAGAGACAAAACTGAGAACTCCTTTATTTTGTCAAGTTTCAAAGAGCTACTACAAACCATGTGGATTTAGAGTTCCAAATTCATATATCTATATAGGAGAGAACAGAGGAAACCTAAAATAAAATCTTCTACTGTAGGCGAACGCTTCAACCTAGAAGAACACAATTTGGAGAGCCAAGTGGGGTTTGTGTACTGATCATTAGCAACCAGATTCATCAAGATTGGGTGAAAAAATATTTGCTGGTACTTGGGGAAATCGTTATTTCTTAGAAGCTTGCAACCCCTCTCAATGAAAGTGCTTTTCCACAGTCTGCGCCTAGGGCTACTCGAAGAGGAAACAAAACATAGAGACAAAACTCAGAATCCTTTATTTTGTCAAGTTACAAAGAGCTACTACAAACCATGTTGGATTTAGAGTTCCAAATTCATCTATCTATATATGAGAGAACAGAGAGAAACCTAAATATAAAACGGCTACTGTAGACAAACGCTTCCACCTAGAAGAACATAATTTGGTGAGCCAAGCGGGTACTGTGTACTGATCATTACCACCAAGTATCATCAAGATTGGGTTAAAAATATTTGCTGATATTTCAGAAACTCGGTATTTCTTAGAAGCTTGGCAACCCCTCTCAATGAAAGTGGTTTTCCACAGTCTGTGCCTAGGGCTACTGAAGAGGAAAACAACCATAGAGACAAAACTCAGAACTCTTTATTTGTCGAGTTTCAAAGAGCTACTACAAACCATGTTGGATTTAGAGTTCCAAATTCATCTATCTATATATGAGAGAACAGAGTGAAACCTAAATATAAAAACTGCTACTGTAGACGAACGCTTCAACCTAGAAGAACAAAATTTGGTGAGCCAAGTGGGATCTGTGTACTGATCATTAGCAACCAGTATCATCAAGATTGGGTGAAAAAATATTTGCTGGTACTTCGGAAACTCGTTATTTCTTAGAAGATTGGCACCCCTCTAAATATGAAAGTGCTTTTCCAGAGTCTGCACCTAGGGCTACTTGAAGAGGAAACAAACCATAGAGACAAAACTCAGAACTCCTTATTTTGTCAAGTTTCAAACAGCTACTACAAAACATTTTGGATTTAGAGTTCCAAATTTATCTATGTATATATGAGAGAACAGAGTGAAACATAAATATAAAAACGACTACTGTAGACGAATGCTTCAACCTAGAAGAACAAATTTGGTGAGCCAAGTGGGATTTGTGTACTGATCATTAGCAACAAGCATCATCAACATTGGGTGAAAAATATTTGCTGGTATTTCAGAAACTCGTTATTTCTTAGAAGCTTGGCAACCCCTCTCAATGAAATTGCTTTTCCAGAGTCTGCGCCTAGGGCTACTTGAAGAGGAAACAATCCATAGAGACAAAACTCAGAACTCCTTTATTTTGTCAAGTTTCAAAGAGCTACTACAAACCAAATTGGATTTAGAGTTCCAAATTCATCTATCTATATATGAGAGAACAGAGTGAAACCTAAAATATAAAAACGGCTACTGTAGACGAATGCTTCAACCTAGAAGAACAAAATTTGGTGAGCCAAGTGGGATTTGTGTACTGATCATTAGCAACCAGTATCATCAAGATTGGGTGAAAAAATATTTGCTGATATATCGGAAACTCGTTATTTCTTAGAAGCTTGGCAACCCCTACAATGAAAGAGTTTTCCACAGTCTGTGCCTAGGGCTAATTGAAGAGGAAAGAAACCATAGAGACAAAACTCAGAACTCTTTATTTTGTCAAGTTTCAAAGAGCTACTACAAACCATGTTGGATTTAGAGTTCCAAATTCATCTATCTATATATGAGAGAACAGAGTGAAACCTAAATATAAAAACTGATACTGTAGACGAATGCTTCAACCTAGAAGAACAAAATTGGTGAGCCAAGTGGGATCTGTGTCCTGATCATTACCACCAAGTATCATCAAGTTTGGGGTGAATAAATATTTGCTGGTATTTCGGAAACTCCGTTATTTCTTAGAAGCTTGGCAACCCCTCTCAATGAAAGTGGTTTTCCACAGTCTGTGCCTAGGGCGACTTGAAGAGGAAACATACCATAGAGACAAAACTGAGAACTCCTTTATTTGTCAAGTTTCAAAGAGCTACTACAATCCATGTTGGATTTAAAGATCCAAATTCATCTATCTATATAGGAGAGAACAGAGAGAACCCTAAATATAAAAACTGCTACTGTAGACGAACGCTTCAACCTAGACGAACAAAATTTGGTGAGCCAAGTGGGATTTGTGTACTGATCATTACCACCAAGTATCATCAAGATTGGGTGAAAAAATATTTGCTGGTATTATGGAAACCCGTTATTTCTTAGAAGCTTGGCAACCCATCTCTTGAAAGTGCTTCCACAGTCTGTGCCTAGGGCTACTTGAAGAGGAAACATACCATAGAGACAAAACTCAGAACTCCTTTATTTTGTCAAGTTTCAAAGAGCTACTACAATCCATGTTGGATTTAGAGTTCCAAATTCATCTATCTATATAGGAGAGAACAGAGAGAAACCTAAATATAAAAACTGCTACTGTAGACAGAAGCTTCAACCTAGAAGAACCAAATTTGGTGAGCCAAGTGGGATCTGTGTACTGATCATTACCACCAAGTATCATCAATATTGGTTAAAAAAATATTTGCTGGTATTCGGAAACTCGTTATTTCTTAGAAGCTTGGCAACCCCTCTCAATGAAAGTGCTTTTCCACAGTCTGTGCCTAGGGCTACTTGAAGAGGAAACAAACCATAGAGACAAAACTGAGAACTCCTGTATTTGTCAAGTTGCAAGAGCTACTACAATCCATGTTGGATTTAGAGTTCCAAATTCATCTATCTATATAGGAGAGAACAGAGAGAAACCTAAATATAAAAACTGCTACTGTAGACGAACGCTTCAACCTAGAAGAACAAAATTTGGTGAGCCAAGTGGGATTTGTGTACTGATCATTACCAAAAGTATCATCAAGATTGGTGAAAAAATATTTACTGGTATTTCGGAAACTTGTAATTTCTTAGAAGATTGGCAAACTCTCTCAATGAAAGTGCTTTCCACAGTCTATGCCTAGTCCTTTTGAAGAGGAAACAAACCATAGAGACAAAACTCAGAACTCCTTTATTTTGTCAAGTTTCAAAGAGCTACTACAATCCATGTTTTATTTAGAGTTCCAAATTCATCTATCTATATAGGAGAGAACAGAGAGAAACCTAAATATAAAAACTGCTACTGTAGACGAACGCTTCAACCTAGAAGAACAAAATTTGGTGAGCCAAGTGGATTTGTGTACTGATCATTACCACCAAGTATCATCAAGATTGTGTGAAAAAATATTGCTGGTATTTCGGAAACTTGTAATTTCTAGAAGCTTGGCAAACTCTCTCAATGAAAGTGCTTTTCCACAGTCTGTGCCTAAGGCTACTTGAAGAGGAAACAAACCATAGAGACAAAACTGAGAACTCCTTTATTTTTTCAAGTTTCAAAGAGCTACTACAAACCATGTTGGATTTAGAGTTACAAATTCATATATCTATATAGGAGAGAACAGAGGGAAACCTAAATATAAAACCTTCTACTGTAGGCGAACGCTTCAACCTAGAAGAACACAATTGGTGACCCAAGTGGGATTTGTGTACTGATCATTAGCAAACCAGTATCATCAAGATTGGGTGAAAAAATATTTGCTGGTACTTCGGAAACTCCGTTTATTTCTTAGAGGCTTGGCAACCCTCTCAATGAAAGTGCTTTTCCAGAGTCTGCGCCTAGGGCTACTTGAAGAGGAAACAAACCATAGAGACAAAAACTCACAACTCCTTTATTTTGTCATGTTTCAAAGAGCTACTACAATCCATGTTGGGATTTAGAGTTCCAAATTCATCTATCTATATAGGCGAGAACAGAGAGAAACCTAAATATAAAAACTGCTACTGTAGACGAACGCTTCAACCTAGAAGAACAAAATTTGGTGAGCCAAGTGGGATCTGTGTACTGAACATTACCACCAAGTATCATCAAGTTTGGGTGAAAAAATATTTGCTGGTATTTCGGAAACTCGTTATTTCTTAGAAGCTTGGCAAACCCTCTCAATGAAAGTGCTTTTCTACAGTCTGTGCCTAGGGCTACTTGAGATTAAACAAACCATAGAGAAAAAACTGAGAACTCCTTTATTTTGTCAAGTTTCAAAGAGCTACTACAATCCATGTTGGATTTAGAGTTCCAAATTCATCTATCTATAGAGAGACAAAGAGAAACCTAAATATAAAAACTGCTACTGTAGACGAACGCTTCACCTAGAAGAACAAAATTTGGTGAGCCAAGTGGGATCTGTGTACTGATCAGTACCACCAGTATCATCAAGATTGGGTGAAAAAATATTTGCTGGTATTTCGGAAAACTTGTAAATTCTTAGAAGCTTGGCAAACTCTCTCAATGAAAGTGCTTTTACACAGTCTGTGCCTAGGGCTACTTGAAGAGGAAACAAACCATAGAGACAAAACAGAGAACTCCTTTATTTTGTCAAGTTTCAAAAGAGCTACTACAAACCATGTTGGATTTAGAGTTACGAATTCATATATCTATATAGGAGAGACAGAGTTAACCTAATATAAAAACTTCTACTGTAGGCGAACGCTTCAACCTAGAAGAACACAATTTGGTGAGCCAAGTGGGATTTGTGTACTGATCATTAGCAACAGTATCATCAAGATTGGGTGAAAAAATATTTGCTGGTACTTCGGAAACTCGTTATTTTCTTAGAAGCTTGGCAACCCCTCTCAATGAAAGTGCTTTTCCAGAGTCTGCACCTAGGGCTACTTGAAGAGGAAACAAACCATAGAGACAAAACTCAGAACTCCTTTATTTTGTCAAGTTTCAAACAGCTACTACAAAAACATGTTGGATTTAGAGTTCCAAATTCATCTATGTATATATGAGAGAACAGAGTGAAACATAAATATAAAACGACTACTGTAGACGAACGCTTCAACCTAGAAGAAACAAAATTTGGTGAGCCAAGTGGGATTTGTGTACTGATCATTAGCAACAAGTATCATCAACATTGGGTGAAAAATATTTGCTGGTATTTCAGAAACTCGTTATTTCTTAGGAAGCTTGGCAACCCCTCTCAATGAAATTGCTTTTCCAGAGTCTGCGCCTAGGGCTACTTGAAGAGGAAACAATCCATAGAGACAAAACTCAGAACTCCTTATTTTGTCAAGTTTCAAAGAGCTACTACAAACCAAATTGGATTAGAGTTCCAAATTCATCTATCTATATATGAGAGAACAGAGTGAAAACCTAAATATAAAAACGGCTACTGTAGACGAATGCTTCAACCTAGAAGAACAAAATTTGGTGAGCCAAGTGGGATTTGTGTACTGATCATTAGCAACCAGTATCATCAAGATTGGGTGAAAAAATATTTGCTGATATTTCGGAAACTCGTTATTTTCTTAGAAGCTTGGCAACGCCTACAATGAAAGAGGTTTTCCACAGTCTGTGCCTAGGGCTAATTGAAGAGGAAAGAAACCATAGAGACAAAACTCAGAAATCTTTATTTTGTCAAGTTTCAAAGAGCTACTACAAACCATGTTGGATTTAGAGTTCCAAATTCATCTATATATATGAGAGAACAGAGTGAACCTAAATATAAAAACTGATACTGTAGACGAACGCTTCAACCTAGAAGAACAAAAGTTTGGTGAGCCAAGTGGGATCTGTGTCCTGATCATTACCACCAAGTATCATCAAGTTTGGGTGAATAAATATTTGCTGGTATTTTGGAAACTCGTTATTTCTTAGAAGCTTGGCAACCCCTCTCAATGAAGTGCTTTTCCAGAGTCTGCGCCTAGGCTACTTGAAGAGGAAACAAACCATAGAGACAAAACTCAGAACTCCTTTATTTTGTCAAGTTTCAAAGAGCTACTACAATCCATGTTGGATTTAGAGTTCCAAATTCATCTATCTATATAGGAGAGAACAGAGAGAAACCTAAATATAAAAACTGCTACTGTAGACGAACGCTTCAACCTAGAAGAACAAAATTTGGTGAGCCAAGTGGCATCTGTGTACTGATCATTACGACCAAGTATCATCAAGATAAGTGAAAAAGTATTTGCTGGTATTTCGGAAACTCGTTATTTCTTAGAAGCTTGGCAACCCCTCTCAATGAAATTTGCTTTTCCACAGTCTGTGCCGAGGACTATTTGAAGAGGAAACAAAGCATAGAGAAAAACCTGAGAACTCCTTTATTTTGTCAAGTTTCAAAGAGCTACTACAATCCTGTTGGATTTAGAGTTCCAAATTCATCTATCTATATAGGCGAGACAGAGAGAAACCTAAATATAAAAACTGCTACTGTAGACGAACGCTTCAACGTAGAAGAAAAAATTTGGTGAGCCAAGGTGGGATCTGTGTACTGATCCTTAACACCCAGTATCATCAAGATTGGGTGAAAAAAATTATTTGCTGGTATTTCGGAAACTTGTAATTTCTTAGAAGCTTGGCAAACTCTCTCAATGAAAGTGCTTTTCCACAGTCTTTGCCTAGGTCTATTTGAAGAGGAAACAAACCATAGAGACAAAACTGAGAACTCTTTATTTTGTCAAGTTTCAAAGAGCTACTACAAACCATGTTGGATTTAGAGTTCCAAATTCATATATCTATATAGGAGAGAACAGAGGGAACCTAAAATAAAAATCTTCTACTGTAGGCGAACGCTCAACCTAGAAGAACACAATTTGGAGAGCCAAGTGGGGTTTGTGTACTGATCATTAGCAACCAGATTCATCAAGATTGGGTGAAAAAATATTTGCTGGTACTTGGGGAAATCGTTATTTCTTAGAAGCTTTGCAACCCCTCTCAATGAAAGTGCTTTTCCACAGTCTGCGCCTAGGGCTACTCGAAGAGGAAACAAAACATAGAGACAAAACTCAGAACTCCTTTATTTTGTCAAGTTACAAAGAGCTACTACAAACCATGTTGGATTTAGAGTTCCAAATTCATCTATCTATATATGAGAGAACAGAGTGAAACCTAAATATAAAAACGGCTACTGTAGACAAACGCTTCCACCTAGAAGAACATAATTTGGTGAGCCAAGCGGGTACTGTGTACTGATCATTACCACCAAGTATCATCAAGATTGGGTTAAAAATATTGCTGATATTTCAGAAACTCGTTATTTCTTAGAAGCTTGGCAACCCCTCTCAATGAAAGTGGTTTTCCACAGTCTGTGCCTAGGGCTACTTGAAGAGGAAACATACCATAGAGACAAACTCAGAACTCTTTATTTGTCGAGTTTCAAAGAGCTACTACAAACCATGTTGGATTTAGAGTTCCAAATTCATCTATCTATATATGAGAGAACAGAGTGAAACCTAAATATAAAAACTGCTACTGTAGACGAACGCTTCAACCTAGAAGAACAAAATTTGGTGACCCAAGTGGGATCTGTGTACTGATCATTAGCAACCAGTATCATCAAGATTGGGTGAAAAAATATTTGCTGGTACTTCGGAAACTCGTTATTTCTTAGAAGCTTGGCAACCCCTCTCAATGAAAGTCCTTTTCCAGAGTCTGCACCTAGGGCTACTTGAAGAGGAAACAAACATAGAGACAAAACTCAGAACTCCTTTATTTTGTCAAGTTTCAAACAGCTACTACAAAACATGTTGGATTAGAGTTCCAAATTCATCTATGTATATATGAGAGAACAGAGTGAAACATAAATATAAAAACGACTACTGTAGACGAACGCTTCAACCTAGAAGAACAAAATTTGGTGAGCCAAGTGGGATTTGTGTACTGATCATTAGCAACAAGTATCATCAACATTGGGTGAAAAATATTTGCTGGTATTTCAGAAACTCGTTATTTCTTAGAAGCTTGGCAAACCCTCTCAATGAAATTGCTTTTCCAGAGTCTGCGCCTAGGGCTACTTGAAGAGGAAACAATCCATAGAGACAAAACTCAGAACTCCTTTATTTTGTCAAGTTTCAAAGAGCTACTACAAACCAAATTGGATTTAGAGTTCCAAATTCATCTATCTATATATGAGAGAACAGAGTGAAACCTAAATATAAAAACGGCTACTGTAGACGAATGCTTCAACCTAGAAGAACAAAATTTGGTGAGCCAAGTGGGATTTGTGTACTGATCATTAGCAACCAGTATCATCAAGATTGGGTGAAAAAATATTTGCTGATATATCGGAAACTCGTTATTTCTAGAAGCTTGGCAACCCCTACAATGAAAGAGGTTTTCCACAGTCTGTGCTAGGGCTAATTGAAGAGGAAAGAAACCATAGAGACAAAACTCAGAACTCTTTATTTTGTCAAGTTTCAAAGAGCTACTACAAACCATGTTTGATTTAGAGTTCCAAATTCATCTATCTATATATGAGAGAACAGAGTGAAACCTAAATATAAAAACTGATACTGTAGACGAACGCTTCAACCTAGAAGAACAAATTTGGTGAGCCAAGTGGGATCTGTGTCCTGATCATTACCACCAAGTATCATCAAGTTTGGGTGAATAAATATTTGCTGGTATTTCGGAAACTCGTTATTTCTTAGAAGCTTGGCAACCCCTCTCAATGAAAGTGGTTTTCCACAGTCTGTGCCTAGGGCGACTTGAAGAGGAAACATACCATAGAGACAAAACTGAGAACTCCTTTATTTTGTCAAGTTTCAAAGAGCTACTACAATCCATGTTGGATTTAAAGATCCAAATTCATCTATCTATATAGGAGAGAACGAGAGAAACCTAAATATAAAAACTGCTACTGTAGACGAACGCTTCAACCTAGACGAACAAAATTTGGTGAGCCAAGTGGGATTTGTGTACTGATCATTACTCACCAAGTATCATCAAGATTGGGTGAAAAAATATTTGCTGGTATTATGGAAACCCGTTATTTCTTAGAAGCTTGCAACCCATCTCATTGAAAGTGCTTCCACAGTCTGTGCCTAGGGCTACTTGAAGAGGAAACATACCATAGAGACAAAACTCAGAACTCCTTTATTTTGTCAAGTTTCAAAGAGCTACTACAATCCATGTTGGATTTAGAGTTCCAAATTCATCTATCTATATAGGAGAGAACAGAGAGAAACCTAAATATAAAAACTGCTACTGTAGACGAACCTTCAACCTGAAGAACCAAATTTGGTGAGCCAAGTGGGATCTGTGTACTGATCATTACCACCAAGTATCATCAATATTGGTTAAAAAAATATTTGCTGGTATTTCGGAAACTCGTTATTTCTTAGAAGCTTGGCAACCCCTCTCAATGAAAGTGCTTTTCCACAGTCTGTGCCTAGGGCTACTTGAAGAGGAAACAAACCATAGAGACAAAACTGAGAACTCCTTCATTTTGTCAAGTTGCAAAGCTACTACAATCCATGTTGGATTTAGAGTTCCAAATTCATCTATCTATATAGGAGAGAACAGAGAGAAACCTAAATATAAAAACTGCTACTGTAGACGAACGCTTCAACCTAGAAGAACAAAATTTGGTGAGCCAAGTGGGATTTGTGTACTGATCATTACCACAAAGTATCATCAAGATTGGGTGAAAAAATATTTACTGGTATTTCGGAAACTTGTAATTTCTTAGAAGATTGGCAAACTCTCTCAATGAAAGTGCTTTCCCACAGTCTGTGCCTAGTCCTTTTGAAGAGGAAACAAACCATAGAGACAAAACTCAGAACTCCTTTATTTTGTCAAGTTTCAAAGAGCTACTACAATCCATGTTGGATTTAGAGTTCCAAATTCATCTATCTATATAGGAGAGAACAGAGAGAAACCTAAATATAAAAACTGCTACTGTAGACGAACGCTTCAACCTAGAAGAACAAAATTTGGTGAGCCAAGTGGATTTGTGTACTGATCATTACCACCAAGTATCATCAAGATTGGGTGAAAAAATATTTGCTGGTATTTCGGAAACTTGTAATTTCTTAGAAGCTTGGCAAACTCTCTCAATGAAAGTGCTTTTCCACAGTCTGTGCCTAAGGCTACTTGAAGAGGAAACAAACCATAGAGACAAAACTGAGAACTCCTTTATTTTTTCAAGTTTCAAAGAGCTACTACAAACCATGTTGGATTTAGAGTTACAAATTCATATATCTATATAGGAGAGAACAGAGGGAAACCTAAATATAAAAACTTCTACTGTAGGCGAACGCTTCAACCTAGAAGAACACAATTTGGTGAGCCAAGTGGGATTTGTGTACTGATCATTAGCAACCAGTATCATCAAGATTGGGTGAAAAAATATTTGCTGGTACTTCGGAAACTCGTTATTTCTTAGAAGCTTGGCAACCCCTCTCAATGAAAGTGCTTTTCCAGAGTCTGCGCCTAGGGCTACTTGAAGAGGAAACAAACCATAGAGACAAAACTCACAACTCCTTTATTTTGTCATGTTTCAAAGAGCTACTACAATCCATGTTGGATTTAGAGTTCCAAATTCATCTATCTATATAGGAGAGAACAGAGAGAAACCTAAATATACAAACTGCTACTGTAGACGAACGCTTCAACCTAGAAGAACAAAATTTGGTGAGCCAGGTGGGATTTGTGTACTGATCATTACCACCAAGTATCATCAAGATTGGGTGAAAAAATATTTGCTGGTATTATGGAAACCCGTTATTTCTTAGAAGCTTGGCAACCCATCTCATTGAAAGTGCTTCCACAGTCTGTTCCTAGGGCTACTTGAAGAGGAAACAAACCATAGAGACAAAACTGAGAACTCCATTATTTTGTCAAGTTTCAAAGAGCTACTACAATCCATGTTGGATTTAGAGTTCCAAATTCATCTATCTATATAGGAGAGAACAGAGAGAAACCTAAATATAAAAATTGCTACTGTAGACGAACGCTTCAACCTAGAAGAACAAAATTTGGTGAGCCAAGTGGGATTTGTGTACTGATCATTACCACCAAGTATCATCAAGATTGGGTGAAAAAATATTTGCTGGTATTTCGGAAACTTGTAATTTCTTAGAAGCTTGGCAAACTCTCTCAATGAAAGTGCTTTTCCACAGTCTGTGCCTAGGGCTACTTGAAGAGGAAACAAACCATAGAGACAAAACTGAGAACTCCTTTATTTTGTCAAGTTTCAAAGAGCTACTACAAACCATGTTGGATTTAGAGTTACAAATTCATATATCTCTATAGGAGAGAACAGAGGGAAACCTAAATATAAAAACTTCTACTGTAGGCGAACGCTTCAACCTAGAAGAACACAATTTGGTGACCCAAGTGGGATTTGTGTACTGATTATTAGCAACCAGTATCATCAAGATTGGGTGAAACAATATTTGCTGGTACTTCGGAAACTCGTTATTTCTTAGAAGCTTGGCAACCCCTCTCAATGAAAGTGCTTTTCCAGAGTCTGCGCCTAGGGCTACTTGAAGAGGAAACAAACCATAGAGACAAAACTCAGAACTCCTTTATTTTGTCAAGTTTCAAAGAGCTACTACAATCCATGTTGGATTTAGAGTTCCAAATTCATCTATCTATATAGGAGAGAACAGAGAGAAACCTAAATATAAAAACTGCTACTGTAGACGAACGCTTCAACCTAGAAGAACCAAATTTGGTGAGCCAAGTGGAATCTGTGTACTGATCATTACCACCAAGTATCATCAATATTGGTTAAAAAAATATTTGCTGGTATTTCGGAAACTCGTTATTTCTTAGAAGCTTGGCAACCCCTCTCAATGAAAGTGCTTTTCCACAGTCTGTGCCTAGGGCTACTTGAAGAGGAAACAAACCATAGAGACAAAACTGAGAACTCCTGTATTTTGTCAAGTTGCAAAGAGCTACTACAATCCATGTTGGATTTAGAGTTCCAAATTCATCTATCTATATAGGAGAGAACAGAGAGAAACCTAAATATAAAAACTGCTACTGTAGACGAACGCTTCAACCTAGAAGAACAAAATTTGGTGAGCCAAGTGGGATTTGTGTACTGATCATTACCACAAAGTATCATCAAGATTGGGTGAAAAAATATTTACTGGTATTTCGGAAACTTGTAATTTCTTAGAAGATTGGCAAACTCTCTCAATGAAAGTGCTTTCCACAGTCTGTGCCTAGTCCTTTTGAAGAGGAAACAAACCATAGAGACAAAACTCAGAACTCCTTTATTTTGTCAAGTTTCAAAGAGCTACTACAATCCATGTTGGATTTAGAGTTCCAAATTCATCTATCTATATAGGAGAGAACAGAGAGAAACCTAAATATAAAAACTGCTACTGTAGACGAACGCTTCAACCTAGAAGAACAAAATTTGGTGAGCCAAGTGGATTTGTGTACTGATCATTACCACCAAGTATCATCAAGATTGGGTGAAAAAATATTTGC
>NW_027518120.1:0-36726 GCF_048772815.1 Callospermophilus lateralis | reverse complement strand
GAAAGTGCTTTTCCACAGTCTGTGCCTAGGGCTACTTGAAGAGAAAACAAACCATAGAGTCAAAACTGAGAACTCCTTTGTTTTGTCAACTTTCAAAGAGCTACTACAAACCATGTTGGATTTAGTGTTCCAAATTCATCTATCTATACATGAGAGAACAGAGGGAAACCTAAAAATATAAACTGCTACTGTAAATGAACGTCTCAACCTAGAAGAACAAAATTTGGTGAGTCAAGTGGGATTTGTTTACCGATCATTACCACCAAGTATCATCAAGATTGGGTGAGAAAATATTTGCTGGTATTTTGGAAACTCATTATTTCTTAGAAGCTTGGCAACCCCTCTCAAAGAAAGTGCTTTTCCACAGTCTGTTCCTAGGGCTACTTGAAGCTTAAACAAACCATAGAGACAAAATTGAGAACTCCTTTATTTTGTCAATTTGTAAAAAGCTACTACAAACCATGTTGGATTTAGCGTTCCAAATTCATCTATCTATATAGGAGAGAACAGAGTGAAACCTAAAAATAAAAACTGCTACTGTAAACGAACGCTTCAACCTAGAAGAACAAAATTTGGTGAGCCAAGTGGGATTTGTGTACTAATCATTTCCACCAAGTATCATCAAGATTGGGTGAAAAAATATTTGCTGGTATTTCTGAAACACGTTATTTCTTAGAAGCTTGGCAACCCTCTCAATGAAAGTGCTTTTCCAGAGTCTGTTGCTAGGACTACTTGAAGAGGAAACAAACCATAGAGACAAAACTGAGAACTCCTTTATTTTGTCAAGTTTCAAAGAGCTACTACAAACCATGTGGATTTAGAGTTCCAAATTCACCTATCTATATAGGAGAGAACAGAGTGAAACCTAAAAATAAAAACTGCTACTGTAAACGAACAATTCAATCTAGAAGAACAAAATTGGGTGAGCCAAGTGGGATTTGTGGACTTGTAATTACCAACACGTATCATCAAGATTGGGTGAAAAAATATTTGCTGGTATTTCGGAAACTCGTAATTTCTTGGAAGCTTGGCAACCCCTTTCAATGAAAGTGCTTTTCCACAGTCTCTGCTTAGGGCGACATGAAGCGGAAACAAATCATAGAGACAAAACTGAAAACTCCTTTATTTTGTCAAGTTTCAAAGAGCTACTACAAACCATGTTGGATTTTGAGTACCAAATTCATCTATCTATATAGGAGAGAACAGAGGGAACTTAAAAATACAAACTGCTACTGTAAACGAAAGCTTCAACCTAGAAGAACAAAATTTGGTGAGCCAAGTGGGATTTGTGTACAGATCATTACGACCAAGTATCATCAAGATTGGGTGAAAAAATATTTGTTGGTATTTTGGAAACTCGTTATTTCTTAGAAGCTTGGCAATCCCTCTCAATGAAAGTGTTTTCCACAGTCTGTTCTAGGGCTACTTGAAGCGTAAACAAATCATAGAGAGAAAACTGAGAACTCCTTTATTTTGTCAAGTTGTAAAAAGCTACTACAAACCATGTTGGATTTAGAGTTCCAAATTCATCTATCTATATAGGAGATAACAGAGTGAAACCTAAATATAAAAACTGCTACTGTAAACGAACGCTTCAACCTAGAAGAACAAAATTTGGAGAGCCAAGTGTGATTTGTGTACTAATCATTTCCACGAAGTATCATCAAGATTGGGTGAAAAAACATTTGCTGGTATTTCTGAAACTCATTATTTCTTAGAAGCTTGGCAACCTCTCTCAATGAAAGTGCTTTTCCACAGTCTGTGCCTAGGACTACTTGAAGAGGAAACGAACCATAGAGACAAAAGTGAGAACTCCTTAATTTTGTCAAGTTTCAAAGAGCTACTACAAACCATGTTGGATTTAGAGTTCCAAATTCATCTATCTATATAGCAGAGAACAGAGTGAAACCTAAATATAAAAACTACTACTGTAGACGAGCGCTTCAACCTAGAAGAACAAAATATGGTGAGTAAGTGGGATTTGTGTACCGATCATTACCACCAAGTATCATCAAGATTGGGTGAAAAAATATTCGCTGGTATTTCGGAAACTCGTAATTTCTTGGAAGCTTGGCAACCCCTCTCAATTAAATTGCTTTTCCACAGTCTGTGCCTAGGGCTACTTGAAAAGGAAACAAACCAGAGAGACAAAAATGAGAACTCCTTTATTTTCTCAATTTTCAAAGAGCTACTACAAACCATGTTGGATTTAGAGTTCCAAATTCATCTAACTATATAGGAGAGAACAGAGTGAAACCTAAAAATTAAAACTGCTACTGTAAACGAATGCTTCAACCTAGAAGAACAAAATTTTGTGAGCCAAGTGTGATTTGTGGACTTGTCATTACCACCACGTATCATCAAGATTGGGTGAAAAAATATTTGCTGATATTTCGGAAAATCGTTATTTCTTAGTAGCTTGGCAACCCCTCTCAATGAAAGTGCTTTTCCAAGTCTGTGCCTAGGGCTACTTGAAGAGGAAACAAATCATACAGACAAAACTGAGAACTCCTTTATTTTGTCAAGTTTCAAAGAGCTACTACAAACCATGTTGGATTTAGAGTTCCAAATTCATCGTTCTATATAGGAGAGAACAGCGTGAAACCTAAATATAAAAACTGCTACTGTAGATGAACGCTTCAACCTAGAAGAACAAAATATGGTGAGCCAAGTGTTCTTTGTGTAATGATCATTACCACCAAGATTCATCAAGTTTGGGTGTAAAAATATTTGCTGGTATTTCGGAAACTCGTTATTTCTTAGAAGCTTGGCAACCCCTCTCAATGAAAGTGCTTTTCCACAGTCTGTGCCTAGGGCTACTTGAAGAGGAAACAAACCATAGAATCAAAACTGAGAACTCCTTTATTTTGTCAAGTTTCAAGGATCTACTACAAACCAGGTTGGATTTAGAGTTCCAAATTCATCTATCTATATAGGAGAGAACAGAGTGAAACCTAAAAATAAAAACTGCTACTGTAAACGAACAATTCAATCTAGACGAACAAAATTTGGTGAGCCAAGTGGGATTTGTGGACTTGTAATTACCACCACGTATCATCAAGATTGGGTGAAAAAATATTTGCTGGTATTTTGGAAACTCGTAATTTCTTGAAAGCTTGGCAACCCCTCACAATTAAAGTGCTTCTCCACAGTCTCTGCTTTGGGCTACTTGACGCGGAAACAAATCATAGAGAAAAAACTGAGAACTCCTTTATTTTGTCAAGTTTCAAAGAGCTACTACAAACCATGTTGGATTTAGTTTTCCAAATTCATCTATCTAAATAGGAGAGAACAGAGGGAAACCTAATTATCAAAACTGCTACTGTAGACGAACGCTTCAACCTAGAAGAACAAAATTTGGTGAGCCAAGTGGTATTTGTGTACTTGTCATTACCACCACGTATCATCGACATGGGTGAAAAATTATTTGCTGGTATTTCGGATACTCGTAATTTCTTGGAACCTTGGCAACCACTTTCAATGAAAGTGCTTTTCCACAGTCACTGCTTAGGGCTACATGAAGCGGAAACAAATCATAGAGACAAAACTGAAAACTCCTTTATTTTGTCAAGTTTCAAAGAGCTACTACAAACCATGTTGGATTTTGAGTTCCAAATTCATCTATCTTTATAGCAGAGAACAGAGGGAAAACTAAAAATATAAACTGCTACTGTAAACGAACGCTTCATCCTAGAAGAACAAAATTTGGTGAGTCAAGTGGGATTTGTGTACCGATCCTGACCACCAAGTATCATCAAGATTCGGTGAAAAAATATTTGCTGATATTTCGGAAATTCGTTATTTTTTAGAAGCTTGGCAACTCCTTTCAATGAAAGTGCTTTTCCACAGTCTGTGACTAGGGCTACTTGAAGAGGAAACAAACCATAGAGACAAAACTGAGAACTCCTTTATTTTGTCAAGTTTCAAAGAGCTACTACAAACCATGTTGGATTTAGAGTTCCAAATTCATCTATCTATATAGGAGAGAACAGAGTGAAACCTAAAAATAAAACTGCTACTGTAAACGAACAATTCAATCTAGAAGAACAAAATTTGGTGAGCCAAGTGGGATTTGTGGACATGTAATTACCACCACGTATCATCAAGATTGGTTGAAAAAATATTTGCTGGTATTTCGGAAACTCGTAATTTCTTGAAAGCTTGGCAACCCCTCTCAATTAAAGTGCTTCTCCACAGTCTCTGCTTTGGGCTACTTGACGTGGAAACAAATCATAGAGACAAAACTGAGAACTCCTTTATTTTGTCAAGTTTCAAAGAGCTACTACAAACCATGTTGGATTTAGAGTTCCAAATTCATCTATCTATATAGGACAGAACAGAGTGAAACCTAAATATAAAAACTGCTACTGTAGACGAAAGCTTCAACCTAGAAGAACAAAATTTGTTGAGCCAAGTGGGATTTGTATACTTGTCATTACCACGACGTATCATCAAGATTGGGTGAAAAAATATTTGCTTTTATTTCGGAAACTCGTAATTTCTTGGAAGCTTTGCAATGCCTTTCAATGAAAGTGCTTTTCCACAGTCTGTGCCTAGGGCTACTTGAAGAGAAAACAAACCATAGAGTCAAAACTGAGAACTCCTTTGTTTTGTCAACTTTCAAAGAGCTACTACAAACCATGTTGGATTTAGTGTTCCAAATTCATCTATCTATACATGAGAGAACAGAGGGAAACCTAAAAATATAAACTGCTACTGTAAATGAACGTCTCAACCTAGAAGAACAAAATTTGGTGAGTCAAGTGGGATTTGTTTACCGATCATTACCACCAAGTATCATCAAGATTGGGTGAGAAAATATTTGCTGGTATTTCGGAAACTCATTATTTCTTAGAAGCTTGGCAACCCCTCTCAAAGAAAGTGCTTTTCCACAGTCTGTTCCTAGGGCTACTTGAAGCTTAAACAAACCATAGAGACAAAATTGAGAACTCCTTTATTTTGTCAATTTGTAAAAAGCTACTACAAACCATGTTGGATTTAGCGTTCCAAATTCATCTATCTATATAGGAGAGAACAGAGTGAAACCTAAAAATAAAAACTGCTACTGTAAACGAACGCTTCAACCTAGAAGAACAAAATTTGGTGAGCCAAGTGGGATTTGTGTACTAATCATTTCCACCAAGTATCATCAAGATTGGGTGAAAAAATATTTGCTGGTATTTCTGAAACACGTTATTTCTTAGAAGCTTGGCAACCCCTCTCAATGAAAGTGCTTTTCCAGAGTCTGTTGCTAGGACTACTTGAAGAGGAAACAAACCATAGAGACAAAACTGAGAACTCCTTTATTTTGTCACGTTTCAAAGAGCTACTACAAACCATGTTGGATTTAGAGTTCCAAATTCACCTATCTATATAGGAGAGAACAGAGTGAAACCTAAAAATAAAAACTGCTACTGTAAACGAACAATTCAATCTAGAAGAACAAAATTGGGTGAGCCAAGTGGGATTTGTGGACTTGTAATTACCAACACGTATCATCAAGATTGGGTGAAAAAATATTTGCTGGTATTTCGGAAACTCGTAATTTCTTGGAAGCTTGGCAACCCCTTTCAATGAAAGTGCTTTTCCACAGTCTCTGCTTAGGGCGACATGAAGCGGAAACAAATCATAGAGACAAAACTGAAAACTCCTTTATTTTGTCAAGTTTCAAAGAGCTACTACAAACCATGTTGGATTTTGAGTACCAAATTCATCTATCTATATAGGAGAGAACAGAGGGAACTTAAAAATACAAACTGCTACTGTAAACGAAAGCTTCAACCTAGAAGAACAAAATTTGGTGAGCCAAGTGGGATTTGTGTACAGATCATTACGACCAAGTATCATCAAGATTGGGTGAAAAAATATTTGTTGGTATTTTGGAAACTCGTTATTTCTTAGAAGCTTGGCAATCCCTCTCAATGAAAGTGTTTTCCACAGTCTGTTCCTAGGGCTACTTGAAGCGTAAACAAATCATAGAGAGAAAACTGAGAACTCCTTTATTTTGTCAAGTTGTAAAAAGCTACTACAAACCATGTTAGATTTAGAGTTCCAAATTCATCTATCTATATAGGAGATAACAGAGTGAAACCTAAATATAAAAACTGCTACTGTAAACGAACGCTTCAACCTAGAAGAACAAAATTTGGAGAGCCAAGTGTGATTTGTGTACTAATCATTTCCACGAAGTATCATCAAGATTGGGTGAAAAAACATTTGCTGGTATTTCTGAAACTCATTATTTCTTAGAAGCTTGGCAACCTCTCTCAATGAAAGTGCTTTTCCACAGTCTGTGCCTAGGACTACTTGAAGAGGAAACGAACCATAGAGACAAAAGTGAGAACTCCTTAATTTTGTCAAGTTTCAAAGAGCTACTACAAACCATGTTGGATTTAGAGTTCCAAATTCATCTATCTATATAGCAGAGAACAGAGTGAAACCTAAATATAAAAACTACTACTGTAGACGAGCGCTTCAACCTAGAAGAACAAAATATGGTGAGTAAGTGGGATTTGTGTACCGATCATTACCACCAAGTATCATCAAGATTGGGTGAAAAAATATTCGCTGGTATTTCGGAAACTCGTAATTTCTTGGAAGCTTGGCAACCCCTCTCAATTAAATTGCTTTTCCACAGTCTGTGCCTAGGGCTACTTGAAAAGGAAACAAACCAGAGAGACAAAAATGAGAACTCCTTTATTTTCTCAATTTTCAAAGAGCTACTACAAACCATGTTGGATTTAGAGTTCCAAATTCATCTAACTATATAGGAGAGAACAGAGTGAAACCTAAAAATTAAAACTGCTACTGTAAACGAATGCTTCAACCTAGAAGAACAAAATTTTGTGAGCCAAGTGTGATTTGTGGACTTGTCATTACCACCACGTATCATCAAGATTGGGTGAAAAAATATTTGCTGATATTTCGGAAAATCGTTATTTCTTAGTAGCTTGGCAACCCCTCTCAATGAAAGTGCTTTTCCACAGTCTGTGCCTAGGGCTACTTGAAGAGGAAACAAATCATACAGACAAAACTGAGAACTCCTTTATTGTGTAAAGTTATAAAGAGCTACTACAAACCATGTTGGATTTAGAGTTCCAAATTCATCTATCTTTATAGGAGAGAACAGAGGCAAAACTAAAAATATAAACTGCTACTGTAAACGAACGCTTCATCCTAGAAGAACAAAATTTGGTGAGTCAAGTGGGATTTGTGTATCGATCCTGACCACCAAGTATCATCAAGTTTCGGAGAAAAAATATTTGCTGCTATTTCAGAAACTCGTTATTTTTTAGAAGCTTGGCAACTCCTTTCAATGAAAGTGCTTTTCCACATCTGTGACTAGGGCTACTTGAAGAGGAATCAAACCATAGAGACAAAACTGAGAACTCCTTTATTTTGTCAAGTTTCAAAGAGCTACTACAAACCATGTTGGATTTAGAGTTCCAAATTCATCTATCTATATAGGAGAGAACAGAGTGAAACCTAAAAATAAAAACTGCTACTGTAAACGAACGCTTCAACCTAGATGAAGAAAATTTGGTGAGCCAAGTGGGATTTGTGGAGTTGTCATTACCACCACGTGTCATCAAGATTGGGTGAAAAAATATTTGATGGTATTTCGGAAACTCGTAATTTCTTGAAAGCTTGGCAACCCCTCTCAATTTAAGTGCTTATCCACAGTCTCTGCTTAGGGCTACTTGAAGCGGAAACAAATCATAGAGACAAAACTGAGAACACTTTTATTTTGTCAAGTTGTAAAAAGCTACTACAAACCATGTTGGATTTAGAGTTCCAAATTCATCTATCTATATAGGAGAGAACAGAGTGAAACCTAAAAATAAACACTGCTACTGTAAACGTACGCTTCGACCTAGAAGAACAAAATTTGGTGAGCCAAGTGGGATTTGTGTACTAATCATTAGCACGAAGTATCATCAAGATTGGGTGAAAAAATATTTGCTGGTATTTCTGAAACTCGTAATTTCTTAGAAGCTTGGCAACCCCTCTCAATAAAAGTGCTTTTCCACAGTCTGTGAATAGGGCTACTTGAAGAGGAAACAAACCATGGAGACAAAACTGAGAACTCCTTTATTTTGTCAAGTTTCAAACACCTACTACAAACCATGTTGGATTTAGAGTTCCAAATTCATCTATCTATATAGCAGAGAACAGAGTGAAACCTAAATATAAAAACTGCTACTGTAGACGAACGCATCAACGTAGAAGAACAAAATTTGGTGAGCCAATTGGGATTTGTGTACTGATCATTACCACCAAGTATCATCATGATTGGGTGAAAAAATATTTGCTGGCATTTCGGAAACTCGTAATTTCTTAGAAGTTTGGCAACCCCTCTCAATGAAAGTGCTTTTCCACAGTCTGTGCCTAGGGCTAATTCAAGATGAAACAAACCATAGAGACAAAACTGAGAATTCCTTTATTTTGTCAAGTTTCAAAGAGCGACTACAAACCATGTTGGATTTAGAGTTCCAAATTCATCTATCTATATAGGAGAGAAGAGAGTGAAACCTAAATATAAAAACTGCTACTGTAGACGAACGCTTCTACCTAGAAGAACAAAATTTGGTGAACCAAGTGGGATTTGTGTACTGATCATTACCTCCAAGTATCATCAACATTGGGTGAAAAAATATTTGCTGGTATTTCGGAAACTCGTAATTTATTGGAAGCTTGCAACCCCGTTCAATGAAAGTGCTTTTCCACAGTATCTGCTTAGGGCTACATGAAGTGGAAACAATTCATAGAGACAAAACTGAGAACTCCTTTATTTTGTCAAGTTTCAAAGAGCTACTACAAACCATGTTGGATTTAGAGTTCCAAATTCATCGTTCTATATAGGAGAGAACAGAGTGAAACCTAAATATAAAAACTGCTACTGTAGATGAACGCTTCAACCTAGAAGAGCAAAATATGGTGAGCCAAGTGTTCTTTGTGTAATGATCATTACCACCAAGTATCATCAAGTTTGGGTGTAAAAATATTTGCTGGTATTTCGGAAACTCGTTATTTCTTAGAAGCTTGGCAACCCCTCTCAATGAAATTGCTTTTCCACAGTCTGTGCCTAGGGCTACTTGAAGAGGAAACAAACCATAGAGTCAAAACTGAGAACTCCTTTATTTTGTCAAGTTTCAAGGATCTACTACAAACCAGGTTGGATTTAGAGTTCCAAATTCATCTATCTATATAGGAGAGAACAGAGTGAAACCTAAAAATAAAAACTGCTACTGTAAACGAACAATTCAATCTAGACGAACAAAATTTGGTGAGCCAAGTGGGATTTGTGGACTTGTAATTACCACCACGTATCATCAAGATTGGGTGAAAAAATATTTGCTGGTATTTCGGAAACTCGTAATTTCTTGAAAGCTTGGCAACCCCTCCCAATTAAAGTGCTTCTCCACAGTCTCTGCTTTGGGCTACTTGACGCGGAAACAAATCATAGAGAAAAAACTGAGAACTCCTTTATTTTGTCAAGTTTCAAAGAGCTACTACAAACCATGTTGGATTTAGTTTTCCAAATTCATCTATCTATGTAGGAGAGAACAGAGTGAAACCTAAATATAAAAACTGCTACTGTAGACGAACGCTTCAACCTAGAAGAACAAAATTTGGTGAGCCAAGTGGTATTTATGTACTTGTCATTACCACCACGTATCATCAACATGGGTGAAAAATTATTTGCTGGTATTTCGGAAACTCGTAATTTCTTGGAAGCTTGGCAACCACTTTCAATGAAAGTGCTTTTCCACAGTCACTGCTTAGGGCTACATGAAGCGGAAACTAATCATAGAGACAAAACTGAAAACTCCTTTATTTTGTCAAGTTTCAAAGAGCTACTACAAACCATGTTGGATTTTGAGTTCCAAATTCATCTATCTTTATAGCAGAGAACAGAGGAAAAACTAAAAATATAAACTGCTACTGTAAACGAACGCTTCATCCTAGAAGAACAAAATTTGGTGAGTCAAGTGGGATTTGTGTACCGATCCTGACCACCAAGTATCATCAAGATTCGGTGAAAAAATATTTGCTGATATTTCGGAAACTCGTTATTTTTTAGAAGCTTGGCAACTCCTTTCAATGAAAGTGCTTTTCCACAGTCTGTGACTAGGGCTACTTGAAGAGGAAACAAACCATAGAGACAAAACTGAGAACTCCTTTATTTTGTCAAGTTTCAAAGAGCTACTACAAACCATGTTGGATTTAGAGTTCCAAATTCATCTATCTATATAGGAGAGAACAGAGTGAAACCTAAAAATAAAACTGCTACTGTAAACGAACAATTCAATCTAGAAGAACAAAATTTGGTGAGCCAAGTGGGATTTGTGGACATGTAATTACCACCACGTATCATCAAGATTGGGTGAAAAAATATTTGCTGGTATTTCGGAAACTCGTAATTTCTTGAAAGCTTGGCAACCCCTCTCAATTAAAGTGCTTCTCCACAGTCTCTGCTTTGGGCTACTTGACGCGGAAACAAATCATAGAGACAAAACTGAGAACTCCTTTATTTTGTCAAGTTTCAAAGAGCTACTACAAACCATGTTGGATTTAGAGTTCCAAATTCATCTATCTAGGAGAGAACAGAGTGAAACCTAAATATAAAAACTGCTACTGTAGACGAAAGCTTCAACCTAGAAGAACAAAATTTGTTGAGCCAAGTGGGATTTTTATACTTGTCATTACCACGACGTATCATCAAGATTGGGTGAAAAAATATTTGCTTTTATTTCGGAAACTCGTAATTTCTTGGAAGCTTTGCCATGCCTTTCAATGAAAGTGCTTTTCCACAGTCTGTGCCTAGGGCTACTTGAAGAGAAAACAAACCATAGAGTCAAAACTGAGAACTCCTTTGTTTTGTCAACTTTCAAAGAGATACTACAAACCATGTTGGATTTAGTGTTCCAAATTCATCTATCTATACATGAGAGAACAGAGGGAAACCTAAAAAATATAAACTGCTACTGTAAATGAACGTCTCAACCTAGAAGAACAAAATTTGGTGAGTCAAGTGGGATTTGTTTACCGATCATTACCACCAAGTATCCTCAAGATTGGGTGAGAAAATATTTGCTGGTATTTCGGAAACTCATTATTTCTTAGAAGCTTGGCAACCCCTCTCAAAGAAAGTGCTTTTCCACACTCTGTGCCTAGGGCTACTTGAAGAGGAAACAAACCATAGAGACAAAATTGAGAACTCCTTTACTTTGTCAATTTGTAAAAAGCTACTACAAACCATGTTGGATTTAGCGTTCCAAATTCATCTATCTATATAGGAGAGAACAGAGTGAAACCTAAAAATAAAAACTGCACCTGTAAACGAACGCTTCAACCTAGAAGAACAAAATTTGGTGAGCCAAGTGGGATTTGTGTACTAATCATTTCCACCAAGTATCATCAAGATTGGGTGAAAAACGTTTGCTGGTATTTCTGAAACAAGTTATTTCTTAGAAGCTTGGCAACCCCTCTCAATGAAAGTGCTTTTCCACAGTCTGTGGCTAGGACTACTTGAAGAGGAAACAAACCATAGAGACAAAACTGAGAACTCCTTTATTTTGTCAAGTTTCAAAGAGCTACTACAAACCATGTTGGATTTAGAGTTCCAAATTCATCTATCTATATAGGAGAGAACAGAGTGAAACCTAAAAATAAAAACTGCTACTGTAAACGAACAATTCAATCTAGAAGAACAAAATTGGGTGAGCCAAGTGGGATTTGTGGACTTGTAATTACCAACACGTATCATCAAGATTGGGTGAAAGAATATTTGCTGGTATTTCGGGAAACTCGTAATTTCTTGGAAGCTTGGCAACCCCTTTCAATGAAAGTGCTTTTCCACAGTCTCTGCTTAGGGCGACATGAAGCGGAAACAAATCATAGAGACAAAAACTGAAAACTCCTTTATTTTGTCAAGTTTCAAAGAGCTACTACAAACCATGTTGGATTTTGAGTTCCAAATTCATCTATCTATATAGGAGAGAACAGAGGGAACTTAAAAATACAAACTGCTACTGTAAACGAACGCTTCAACCTAGAAGAACAAAATTTGGTGAGCCAAGTGGGATTTGTGTACAGATCATTACCACCAAGTATCATCAAGATTGGGTGAAAAAATATTTGTTGGTATTTTGGAAACTCGTTATTTCTTAGAAGCTTGGCAATCCCTCTCAATGAAAGTGCTTTTCCACAGTCTGTTCCTAGGGCTACTTGAAGCGTAAACAAATCATAGAGAGAAAACTGAGAACTCCTTTATTTTGTCAAGTTGTAAAAAGCTACTACAAACCATGTTGGATTTAGAGTTCCAAATTCATCTATCTATATAGGAGACAACAGAGTGAAACCTAAAAATAAAAACTGCTACTGTAAACGAATGCTTCAACCTAGAAGAAGAAAATTTGGTGAGCCAAGTGGGATTTGTGGACTTGTCATTACCACCACGTATCATCAAAATTGGGTGAAAAAATATTTGCTGGAATTTCGGAAACTCGTAATTTCTTGGAAGCTTGGCAACCCCTCTCAATGTAAGTGCTTTTCCACAGTCTATGCTTAGGGCTATTTGAAGCGGAAACAAATCATAGAGACAAAACTGAGATCTCCTTTATTTTGTCAATTTCAAAAAGCTACTACAAACCATGTTGGATTTAGAGTTCCAAATTCATCTATCTATATAGGAGAGAACAGAGTGAAACCTAAATACAAAAACTGCAACTGTAGACGAACGCTTCAACCTAGAAGAACAAAATTTGGTGAGCCAAGTGGGATTTGTGTACTGATCATTACCACCAAGTATCATCAAAATTGGGTGAAAAAATATTTGCTAGTATTTCGGAAACTCGTTATTTCTTAGAAGCTTTGGCAACCCATCTCAATGAAAATGCTTTTCCACAGTCTGTGCCTAGGGCTACTTGAAGAGAAAACAAACCATAGTGTCAAAACTGAGAACTCCTTTTATTTTGTCAAGTTTCAAAGATCTACTACAAACCAGGTTGGATATAGAGTTCCAAATTCATCTATCTATATAGGAGAGACCAGAGTGAAACCTAAAAATAAAAACTGCTACTGTAAACGAACAATTCAACCTAGAAGAACAAAATTTGGTGAGTCAAGTGGGATTGGTTTACCGATGATTACCACCAAGTATGATCAAGATTGGGTGAGAAAATATTTGCTGATATTTCGGAAACTCATTATTTCTTAGAAACTTGGAAACCCCCTCTCAAAGGAATTGCTTTTCCACAGTCAGTTCCTAGGGCTACGTGGAGCGTAAACAAATCATAGAGACAAAACTGAGAACTCCTTTATTTTGTCAAGTTGTAAAAAGCTACTACCAACCATGTTGGATTTAGAGTTCCAAATTCATCTATCTATATAGGAGAGAACAGAGTGAAATCTAAATATAAAAACTGCTACTGTAAACCAACGCTTCAACCTAGAAGAACAAAATTTGGAGAGCCAAGTGTGATTTGTGTACTAATCATTTCCACGAAGTATCATCAAGATTGGGTGAAAAAACATTTGCTGGTATTTCTGAAACTCGTTATTTCTTAGAAGCTTGGCAAACCCCTCTCAATGAAAGTGCTTTTCCACAGTTTGTGCCTAGGGCTGCTTGAAGAGGAAACAAACCATAGAGACAAAACTGAGAACTCCTTTATTTTGTCAAGTTTCAAAGAGCTACTACAAACCATGTTGGATTTAGAATTCCAAATTCATCTATCTATATAGGAGAGAACAGAGTGAAACCTAAAAATATAAACTGCGATTGGAAACGAACGCTTCAACCTAGAAGGAGAAAATTTGTTGAGCAAAGTGGGATTTGTGGACTTGTCATTACCACGACGTATCATCAAGATTGGGTGAAAAAATATTTGCTGCTATTCAGAAACTCGTATTTTTTTGGAAGCTTGGGCAACACCCATCAATGATAGTGCTCTTCCACACTCTCTGCTTCGGGATGCTTGACGTGGAAACAAATCATTGAGACAAAACTGAAAACTCCTTTATTTTGTCAAGTTTCAAAGAGCCACTACAAACCATGTTGGATTTAGAGTTCCAAATTCAACTTTCTATATACGAGAGAACAGAGTGAATCCTAAATATAAAAACTGCTACTGTAGACGAACGCTTCAAATAGAAGAACAAAATTTGGTGAGCCACGTGGGATTTGTGTAGAGATCATTACCACCAGGTATCATCGACATTGGGTGAAAAAATATTTGCTGGTATTTAGGAACTCGTTATTTCTTAGAAGCTTGGCAACCCCTCTCAATGAAAGTGGTTTTCCACAGTCTGTGCCTAGGGCTACTTGAAGAGGAAACAAATCATAGAGACAAAACTGAGAACTCCTTTATTTTGTCAAGTTTCAAAGAGCTACTACAAATCATGTTGGATTTAGAGTTCCAAATTCATATATCTATATATGAGAGAACAGAATGAAACCTAAACATAAAAACTGCTACTGTAGACGAACGCTTCAACCTAGAAGAACAAAATATGGTGAGCCAAGTGGGATTTGTGTACTGATCATTAGCACCAAGTATCATCAAGATTGGGTGAAAAAATATTTGCTGGTATTTCGGAAACTCGTTATTCCTTAGAAGCTTGGCAACCCCTCTCAATGAAAGTGCTTTTCCACAGTCTGCGACTAGGGCTACTTGAAGAGGAAACAAACCATAGAGACAAAACTGAGAACTCCTTTATTTTGTCAAGTTTCAAAGAGCTACTACAAACCATGTTGGATTTAGAGTTCCAAATTCATCTATCTATATAGGAGAGAACAGAGTGAAACCTAAATATAAAAACTGCTACTTTAGACGAACGCTTCAACCTAGAAGAACAAAATTTGGTGAGCCAAGTGGGATCTGTGTACTGATCATTACCACCAAGTATCATCAAGATTGGGTGAAAAAATATTTGCTGGTATTTCAGAAACTCGTTATTTCTTAGAAGCTTTGCAACCCCTCTCAATGAAAGTGCTTTTCCACAGTCTTGCCTAGGGCTACTTGAAGAGGAAACAAACCATAGAGACAAAACTGAGAACTCCTTTATTTTGTCAAGTTTCAAAGAGGTACTACAATCCATGTTGGATTTAAAGTTCCAAATTCATCTATCTATATAGGAGAGAACAGAGAGAAACCTAAATATAAAAACTGCTACTGTAGACGAACGCTTCAACCTAGAAGAACAAAATTTGGTGAGCCAAGTGGGATTTGTGTACTGATCATTACCACCAAGTATCATCAAGATTGGGTGAAAAAATATTTGCTGCTCTTTTGGAAACTCGTTATTTCTTAGAAGCTTGGCAACCCATCAGAATGAAAGTGCTTCCACAGTCTGTGCCTAGGGCTACTTAAAGAGGACACAAACCATAGAGACAAAACTGAGAACTCCTTTATTTTGTCAAGTTTCAAAGAGCTACTACAATCCATGTTGGATTTAGAGTTCCAAATTCATCTATATATATAGGAGAGAACAGAGAGAAACCTAAATATAAAAATTGCTACTGTAGACGAACGCTTCTACCTAGAAGAACAAAATTTGGTGAGCCAAGTGGGATTTGTGTACTGGTCATTAGCAACAAGTATCATCAAGAATGGGTGAAAAAATATTTGCTGGTATTTCGGAAACTCGTTATTTCTTAGAAGCTTGGCAAACCCTCTCAATGAAAGTGCTTTTCCACAGTCTGTGCCTAGGGCTAATTGAATAGGAAACAATCCATAGAGACAAAACTGAGAACTCCTTTATTTTGTCAAGTTTCAAAGAGCTACTACACACCATGTTGGATTTAGAGTTCCAAATTCATCTATCTATACAGGAGAGAACAGAGTGAAACCTAAATATAAAAACTGCTACTGTAGACGAACGCTTCAACCTAGAAGAACAAAATATGGTGAGCCAAGTGGGACTTGTGTACTGATCATTACCACCAAGTATCATCAAAATTGGGTGAAAAAATATTTGCTGGTATTTCGGAAACTCGTTATTTCTTAGAAGCTTGGCAAACACTCTCAATGAAAGTGCTTTTCCACAGTCTGTGCCTAGGGCTACTTGAAGAGGAAACAAACCATAGAGACAAAAAGGAGATCTCCTTTATTTTGTCAAGTTTCAAAGAGCTACTACAATCCATGTTTGATTTAGAGTTCCAAATTCATCTATCTATATAGGAGTGAACAGAGAGAAACCTAAATATAAAAACTGCTACTGTAGACGAACGCTTCAACCTAGAAGAACAAAATATGGTGAACCAAGTGGGATTTGTGTACTGATCATTACCACCAAGTATCATCAAGTTTGGGTGAAAAATATTTGCTGGTATTTTGGAAACTCGTTATTTCTTAGAAGCTTGGCAACCCATCTCAATGAAAGTGCTTCCACAGTCTGTGCCTAGGGCTACTTGAAGACGAAACAAACCATAGAGACAAAATTGAGAACTCCTTTATTTTGTCAAGTTTCAAAGAGCTACTACAATCCATGTTGAATTTAGAGTTCCAAATTCATCTATCTATATAGAAGAGAAGAGAGAGAAACCTACATATAAAACCTGCTACTGTAGACGAACGCTTCAACCTAGAGGAATAAAATTTGGTGAGCCAAGTGATATTGTGTACTGATCATTAGCAACAAGTATCATCAAGATTGGGTGAAAAAATATTTGCTGGTATTTCGGAAACTCGTTATTTCTTAGAAGCTTGGCAACCCCTCTCAACGAAAGTGCTTTTCCACAGTCTGTGCCTAGGGCTACTTGAAGAGGAAACAAACCATAGAGACAAAACTGAGAACTCCTTTATTTTGTCAAGTTTCAAAGAGCTACTAAAAACCATGTTGGATTTAGAGTTCCAGATTCATATATCTATATAGGAGAGAACAGAGGGAAACCTAAATATAAAAACTGCTACTGTAGGCGAACGCTTCAACCTAGAAGAACAAAATTTGGTGAGCCAAGTGGGATTTGTGTACTGATCATTAGCAACAAGTATCATCAAGATTGGGTGAAAAAATATTTGCTGGTATTTCGGAAAATCGTTAATTCTTAGAAGCTTGGCAACCCCTCTCAATGAAAGTGCTTTTCCACAGTCTGTGCCTAGGGCTACATGAAGAGTAAACAAACCAAAGAGACAAAACTCAGAACTCCTTTATTTTGTCAAGTTTCAAAGAGCTACTACAAGTCATGTTGGATTTAGAGTTCCAAATTCATCTATCTATATATGAGACAACAGAGTGAAACCTAAATATAAAAACGGCTACTGTAGACGAACGCTTCAACCTATAAGCACAAAATTTGGTGAGCCAAGTGGGTACTGTGTACTGATCATTACCACCAAGTATCATCAAGATTAGGTGAAAAAATATTTGCTGATATTTCGGAAACTCGTTATTTCTTAGAAGCTTGGCAACCCCTCTCAATGAAAGTGGTTTTCCACAGTCTGTGCCTAGGGCTACTTGAAGAGGAAACAAACCATAGAGACAAAACTGAGAACTCCTTTACTTTGTCAAGTTTCAAAGAGCTACTACCAACCATATTGGATTTAGAGTTCCAAATTCATCTGTCTATATAGGAGAGAACAGAGTGAAACCTAAATATAAAAACTGCTACTGTAGACGAACGCTTAAACCTAGAAGAACAAAATTTGTTGAGCCAAGTGGGATTTGTGTACTTGTCATTACCACCACGTACCATCAAGATTGGGTGAAAAAATATTTGCTGGTATTTCGGAAAATCGTAATTTCTTGGAAGCTTTGCAATGCCTTTCAATGAAAGTGCTTTTCCACAATCTCTGCTTAGGGCTTCTTGAAGAGGAAACAAACCATACAAACAAAACTGAGAACTTCTTTATTTTGTCAAGTTCAAAGAGCTACTACAAACCATGTTGGATTTAGAGTTCCAAATTCATCTATCTATATAGGAGAGAACAGAGGGAAACCTAAGTATAAAAACTGCTACTGTAGACGAACGCTTCAACCAAGAAGAACAAAATTGGGTGAGCCTAGTTGGATTTGTGTACTGATCTATACCACCAACTATCATAAAAATTGGGAGAAAAAATATTTGCTGGTATTTCGGAAATTCGTTATTTCTTAGAAGTTAGGCAACCCCTCTCAATGAAAGTGCTTTTCCTACGTCTGTGCCTAGGGCAACTTGAAGAAAAAACAAACCATAGAGACAAAACTGAGAACTCCTTTATTTTGTCAAGTTTCAAAGAGCTACTACAAACCATGTTGGATTTAGAATTCCAAATTCATCTATCTATATAGGAGAGAACAGAGTGAAACCTAAAATTATAAACTGCAATTGGAAACGAACGCTTCAACCTAGATGGAGAAAATTTGGTGAGCAAAGTGGGATTTGTGGACTTGTCATTACCACGACGTATCATCAAGATTGGGTGAAAAAATATTTGCTACTATTCGGAAACTCGTATTTTTTTGGAAGCTTGGCAACACCCATCAATGATAGTGCTCTTCCACACTCTCTGCTTCGGGATACTTGAAGTGGAAAAAAAATCATTGAGACAAAACTGAAAACTCCTTTATTTTGTCAAGCTTCAAAGAGCCACTACAAACCATGTTGGATTTAGAGTTTCAAATACAACTTTCTATATACGAGAGAACAGAGTGAATCCTAAATATAAAAACTGCTACTGTAGACGAACGCTTCAAATAGAAGAACAAAATTTGGTGAGCCAAGTGGGATTTGTGTACAGATCATTACCACCAGGTATCATCGACATTGGGTGAAAAATATTTGCTGGTATTTAGGAAACTCGTAATTTCTTAGAAGCCTGGCAACCCCTCTCAATGAAAGTGGTTTTCCACAGTCTGTGCCTAGGGCTACTTGAAGAGGAAACAAACCATAGAGACAAAACTGAGAACTCCTTTATTTTGTCAAGTTTCAAAGAGCTACTACAAACCATGTTGGATTTAGAGTTCCAAATTCATCTATCTATATAGGAGAGAACAGAGTGAAACCTGAATTTAAAACTGCTACTGTAGACAAACGCTTCAAACTAGAAGAACAAAATTTGGTGAGCCAAGTGGGATTTGTGTACCCATCATTACCACCAAGTATCATCAAGGTTGTGTGAAAAAATATTTGCTGGTATTTAGGAAACTCGTAATTTCTTGGAAGCTTGGCAAACCCTTTCAATGAAAGTATTTTCCACAGTCTCTGCTTAGGGCTACATGAATCGGAAACAAATCATAGAGACAAAACTGAGAACTCCTTTATTTTGTCAAGTTTCAAAGAGCTACTACAAACCATGTTGGATTTAGAGTTCCAAATTCATATATCAATATAGGGGAGAACAGAATGCAACCTAAAAATGAAAACTGCTACTGTAAACGAACGCTTCAACCTAGAAGAACAAAATTTGGTGAGCCAAGTGGGATTTGTGTACCGATCATTACCACCAAGTATCATCGACATTGGTTGAAAAAATATTTGCTGGTATTTCGGAAACTCGTTATTACTTAGAAGCTTGACAACCCCTTTCAATGAAAGTGCTTTTCCACACTCTGTGCCTAGGGTTACTTGAAGAGGAAACAAACCATAGAGACAAAACTGAGAACTCCTTTATTTTGTCAAGTTTCAAAGAGCTACTACAAACCATGTTGGATTTAGAGTTCCAAATTCATCTATCTATATAGGAGAGAACAGAGTGAAACCTAAAAATTAAAACTGCTACTGTTAACGAACGCTTCAACCTAGAAGAAAATAATTTGGTGAGCCAGTTGGGATTTGTGGACTTGTCATTACCACCACGTATCATCAAGATTGGGTGAAAAAATATTTGCTGGTATTTCGGAAACTCGTATTATCTTGGAAGCTTGGCAACCCCTCTCAATGAAAATGCTTTTCCACCTTCTGTGCTTAGGGCTACTTGAAGAGGAAACAAACCATAGAGACAAAACTGAGAACTCCTATATTTTGTCAAGTTTCAAAGAGCTATTACCCACCATGTTGGATTTAGAGTTCCAAATTCATCTATCCATATAGGAGAGAACAGAGTGAAACCTAAAAATAAAAAGTGCTACTGTAAACGAACGTTTCAACCTAGAAGAACAAAATTTGGTGAGCCAAGTGGGATTTGTGTAGTTGTCATTTCCATCACGTATCATCAACATTGGGTGAAAAAGTAATTGCTGGTATTTCGGAAACTCATAATTTCTGGGAAGCTTGGCAACCCCTTTCAATGAAACTGCTTTTCCACAGACTCTGCTTATGGCTACATGAAACGGAAACAAATCGTAGTGACAAAACTGAAAACTCCTTTATTTTGTCAAGTTTCAAAGAGCTACTACAAACCATGTTGGATTTAGAGTTCCAAATTCATCTATTAATATTGGAGAGAACAGAGTGCAACCTAAAAATGAAAACTGCTACTGTAAACGAACGCTTCAACCGAGAAGAACAAAATTTGGTGAGCCAAGTGGGATTTGTGGACTTGTCATTACCACCACGCATCATCACGATTGGGTGAAAAAATATTTGCTGGTATTTCGGAAATTCGTATTCTTGGAAGCTTGGCAACTCCTCTCAATGAAAGTGCTTTTCTACCGTCTGTGCCTAGGGCTACTTGCAGAGGAAACAAACCATAGAGACAAAACTGAGAACTTATTAATTTGTCAAGTTTCAAAAGCTCTACAAACAATGTTGGATTTAGAGTTCCAAATTCATCTATCTATATAGCAGAGAACAGAGTGAAACCTAAATATAAAAACTGCTACTGTAGACGAACGCTTCAACCTAGAAGAACAAAATTTGAGGAGCCAAGTGGGATTTGTGTACCGATAATTACCACCAAGTATCATCAAGATTGGGTGAAAAAATATTTGCTGGTTTTTCGGAAAATCGTTATTTCTTAGAAGCTTGGCAACGCCTCTCAATGAAAGTGCTTTTCCACAGTCTGTGCCTAGGACTACTTGAAGAGGAAACAAACCATAGAGACAAAACTGAGAACTTATTAATTTGTCAAGTTTCAAAAGCTCTACAAACAATGTTGGATATAGAGTTCCAAATTCATCTATCTATATACCAGAGAACAGAATGAAACGTAAAAATTCAAAAACTGCTACTGTAGACGAACGCTTCAACCTAGCAGAACAAAATTTGGTGAGCCAAGTGGGATTTGTGTACCCATCAATACCACCAAGTATCATGAATATTCGGTGAAAAAATATTTGCTGGTATATCGGAAACTCGTAATTTCTGGGAAGCTTGGCAACCCCTCTCAATGAAAGTGCTTTTCCAGAGTCTCTGCTTAGGGCTACTTGAAGGGGAAACAAATCATAGAGACAAAACTGAGAACTTCTTTATTTTGTCAAGTTTCAAAGAGCTACTACAAACCATGTTGGATTTAGAGTTCCAAATTCATCTATCTGTATAGCAGAGAACAGAGGGAAACCTAAATATGAAAACTGCTACTGTAGATGAACGCTTCAACCTAGCAGAACAAAATTTGGTGAGCCAAGTAGGATTTGTGTACCGATGAATACCTTCAAGTATCATGAATTTTGGGTGAAAAAATATTTGCTGGTATTTCGGAAACTCGTATTTCTTGGAAGCTTGGCAACGCCTCTCAATGAAAGTGCTTTTCCACAGTCTCTGCTTAGGGCTACTTGAAGCGGAAACAAATCATAGAGACAAATCTGAGAACTCCTTTATTTTGTCAAGTTTCAAAGAGCTACTACCAACCATATTGGATTTCGAGTTCCAAATTCATCTGTCTATATAGGAGAGAACAGAGTGAAACCTAAATATAAAAACTGCTACTGTGACGAACGCTTAAACCTAGAAGAACAAAATTTGTTGAGCCAAGTGGGATTTGTGTACTTTTCATTACCACCATGTACCATCAAGATTGGGTGAAAAAATATTTGCTGGTATTTCGGAAAATCATAATTTCTTGGAAGCTTTGCAATGCCTTTCAATGAAAGTGCTTTTCCACAGTCTCTGCTTAGGGCTTCTTGAAGAGGAAACAAACCATAGAGAAAATACTGAGAACTTCCTTATTTTGTCAAGTTTCAAAGAGCTACTACAAACCATGTTGGATTTGGAGTTCCAAATTTATCTATCTATATAGGAGAGAACAGAGGGAAACCTAAATATAAAAACGGCTACTGTAGACGAAAGCTTCAACCGAGAAGAACCAAATTTGGTGAGAAAAGTGGGATTTGTGTACTTGTCCTTACCACCAAGTATCATCAAGATTGGTTGAAAAAAATATTTGCTGGTATTTCGGAAACTCGTTATTTCTTAGAAGCTTGGCAACCATTCTCAATGAAAGTGCTTTTCCACAGTCTGCGCCTCGGGCTACTTGAAGAGGAAACAAACCATAGAGACAAAACTCAGAACTCCTTTATTTTGACAAGTTTCAAAGAGCTACTACAAACCATGTTGGATTTAGAGTTCCAAATTCATCTATCTATATATGAGACAACAGAGTGAAACCTAAATATAAAAACGGCTACTGTAGACGAACGCTTCAACCTAGAAGAACAAAATTTGGTGAGCCAAGTGGGTACAGTGTACTAATCATTACTACCAAGTATCATCAAGATTGTGTGAAAAAATATTTGCTGATATTTCGGAAACTCGTTATTTCTTAGAAGCTTGGCAACCCTCTCAATGAAAGTGGTTTTCCACAGTCTGTGCCTAGGGCTACTTGAAGAGGAAACAAACCATAGAGACAAAACTCAGAACTCTTTATTTTGTCAAGTTTCAAAGAGCTACTACAAACCATGTTCGATTTAGAGTTCCAAACTCATCTATCTATATATGAGAGAACAGAGTGAAACCTAAATATAAAAACTGCTACTGTAGACGAACACTTCAACCTAGAAGAACAATATTTGGTGAGCCAAGTGGGATCTGTGTACTGATCATTACCACCAAGTATCATCAAGATTGGGTGAAAAAATATTTGCTGGTATTTCGGAAACTCGTTATTTCTTAGAAGCTTGGCAACCCCTCTCAATGAAAGTGCTTTTCCAGTGTCTGCGCCTAGGGCTACCTGAAGAGGAAACAAACCATAGAGACAAAACTGAGAACTCCTTTATTTTGTCAAGTTTCAAAGAGCTACTACAAACCATGTTGGATTTAGAGTTCCAAATTCATCTATCTATACAGGAGAGAATAGAGCGAAACCTAAATATAAAAACTGCTACTGTATACGAACGCTTCAACCTAGAAGAACAGAATTTGGTAAGCCAAGTGGGACTTGTGTACTCATCATTACAACCAAGTATCATCAAAATTGGGTGAAAAAATATTTGCTGGTATTTCGGAAACTCGTAATTTCTTAGATGCTTGGCAACCCTCTCAAGGAAAGTGCTTTTCCACAGTCTGTGCCTAGGACTACTTGAAGAGGAAACAAAGCATAGGGACAAAACTGAGATCTCCTTTATTTTGTCAAGTTTCAAAGATCTACTACAATAAATGTTGGATTTAGAGTTCAAAATTCATCTATCTATATAGGAGAGAACAGAGAGAAACCTAAATATAAAAACTGCTACTGTAGACGAACGCTTCAACCTAGAAGAACAAAATTTGGGCAGCCAAGTGGAATTTGTGTACTGATCATTACCACCAAGTGTCATCAAGATTGGGTGAAAAAATATTTGCTGGTATTTCGGAAACTTGTTATTTCTTAGAAGCTTGGCAAACTCTCTCAATGAAAGTGCTTTTCCACAGTCTGTGCCTAGGGCTACTTGAAGAGGAAACAAACCATAGAGACAAAACTGAGAACTCCTTTATTTTGTCAAGTTTCAAAGAGCTACTAGAAACCATGTTGGATTTAGAGTTCCAAATTCATATATCTATATATGAGAGAACAGAGTGAAACCTAAACATAAAAACTGCTACTGTAGACGAACGCTTCAACCTAGAAGAACAAAAAATGGTGAGCCAAGTGGGATTTGTGTACTGATCATTAGCACCAAGTATCATCAAGATTGGGTGAAAAAATATTTGCTGGTATTTCGGAAACTCGTTATTCCTTAGAAGCTTGGCAACCCCTCTCAATGAAAGTGCTTTTCCACAGTCTGCGCCTAGGGCTACTTGAAGAGGAAACAAACCATAGAGACAAAACTGAGAACTCCTTTATTTTGTCAAGTTTCAAAGAGCTACTACAAACCATGTTGGATTTAGAGTTCCAAATTCATCTATCTATATAGGAGAGAACAGAGTGAAACCTAAATATAAAAACTGCTACTTTAGACGAACGCTTCAACCTAGAAGAACAAAATTTGGTGAGCCAAGTGGGATCTGTGTACTGATCATTACCACCAAGTATCATCAAGATTGGGTGAAAAAATATTTGCTGGTATTTCGGAAACTCGTTATTTCTTAGAAACTTTGCAACCCCTCTCAATGAAAGTGCTTTTCCACAGTCTTGCCTAGGGCTACTTGAAGAGGAAACAAACCATAGAGACAAAACTGAGAACTCCTTTATTTTGTCAAGTTTCAAAGAGGTACTACAATCCATGTTGGATTTAAAGTTCCAAATTCATCTATCTATATAGGAGAGAACAGAGAGAAACCTAAATATAAAAACTGCTACTGTAGACGAACGCTTCAACCTAGAAGAACAAAATTTGGTGAGCCAAGTGGGATTTGTGTACTGATCATTACCACCAAGTATCATCAAGATTGGGTGAAAAAATATTTGCTGCTATTTTGGAAACTCGTTATTTCTTAGAAGCTTGGCAACCCATCAGAATGAAAGTGCTTCCACAGTCTGTGCCTAGGGCTACTTAAAGAGGACACAAACCATAGAGTCAAAACTGAGAACTCCTTTATTTTGTCAAGTTTCAAAGAGCTACTACAATCCATGTTGGATTTAGAGTTCCAAATTCATCTATCTATATAGGAGAGAACAGAGAGAAACCTAAATATAAAAATTGCTACTGTAGACGAACGCTTCTACCTAGAAGAACAAAATTTGGTGAGCCAAGTGGGATTTGTGTACTGATCATTAGCAACAAGTATCATCAAGAATGGGTGAAAAAATATTTGCTGGTATTTCGAAACTCGTTATTTCTTAGAAGCTTGGCAAACCCTCTCAATGAAAGTGCTTTTCCACAGTCTGTGCCTAGGGCTAATTGAATAGGAAACAATCCATAGAGATAAAACTGAGAACTCCTTTATTTTGTCAAGTTTCAAAGAGCTACTACACACCATGTTGTATTTAGAGTTCCAAATTCATCTATCTATACAGGAGAGAACAGAGTGAAACCTAAATATAAAAACTGCTACTGTAGACGAACGCTTCAACATAGAAGAACAAAATATGGTGAGCCAAGTGGGACTTGTGTATTGATCATTACCACCAAGTATCATCAAAATTGGGTGAAAAAATATTTGCTGGTATTTCGGAAACTCGTAATTTCTTAGACGCTTGGCAAACTCTCTCAATGAAAGTGCTTTTCCACAGTCTGTGCCTAGGGCTACTTGAAGAGGAAACAAACCCTAGAGACAAAAATGAGAACTCCTTTATTTTGTCAAGTTTCAAAGAGCTACTACAAACCATGCTGGATTTAGAGTTCCAAATTCATATATCTATATAGGAGAGAACAGAGGGAAACCTAAATATAAAAACTTCTACTGTAGGCGAACGCTTCAGCCTAGAAGAACACAATTTGGTGAGCCAAGTGGGATTTGTGTACTGATCATTAGCAACCAGTATCATCAAGATTGGGTGAAAAAATATTTGCTGGGATTTCGGAAACTCGTTATTTCTTAGAAGCTTGGCAACCCCTCTCAATGAAAGTGCTTTTCGACAGTCTGTGCCTAGGGCTACTTGAAGAGGAAACAAACCATAGAGACAAAACTGAGAACTCCTTTATTTTGTCAAGTTTCAAAGAGCTACTACAATCCATGTTGGATTTAGAGTTCCAAATTCATCTATCTATATAGGAGAGAACAGAGAGAAACCTAAATATAAAAATTGCTACTGTAGACGAACGCTTCTACCTAGAAGAACAAAATTTGGTGAGCCAAGTGGGATTTGTGTACTGATCATTAGCAACAAGTATCATCAAGAATGGGTGAAAAAATATTTGCTGGTATTTCGGAAACTCGTTATTTATTAGAAGCTTGGCAAACCCTCTCAATGAAAGTGCTTTCCACAGTCTGTGCCTAGGGCTACTTGAAGAGGAAACAAACCATAGAGACAAAAAGGAGATCTCCCTTATTTTGTCAAGTTTCAAAGAGCTACTACAATCCATGTTGGATTTAGAGTTCCAAATTCATCTATCTATATAGGAGAGAACAGAGAGAAACCTAAATATAAAAACTGCTACTGTAGACGAACGCTTCAACCTAGAAGAACAAAATATGGTGAACCAAGAGGGATTTGTGTACTGATCATTACCACCAATATCATCAAGATTGGGTGAAAAATATTTGCTGGTATTTTGGAAACTCGTTATTTCTTAGAAGCTTGGCAACCCATCTCAATGAAAGTGCTTCCACAGTCTGTGCCTAGGGCTACTTGAAGAGGAAACAAACCATAGAGACAAAACTGAGAACTCCTTTATTTTGTCAAGTTTCAAAGAGCTACTACAATCCATGTTGGATTTAGAGTTCCAAAATCATCTATCTATATAGGAGAGAAGAGAGAGAAACCTACATATAAAACCTGCTACTGTAGACGAACGCTTCAACCTAGAAGAATAAAATTTGGTGAGCCAAGTGATATTGTGTACTGATCATTAGCAACAAGTATCATCAAGATTGGGTGAAAAAATATTTGCTGATATTTCGGAAACTCGTTATTTCTTAGAAGCTTGGCAACCCCTCTCAACGAAAGTGCTTTTCCACAGTCTGTGCCTATGGCTAATTGAAGAGGAAACAAACCTTAGAGACAAAACTGAGAACTCCTTTATTTTGTCAAGTTTCAAAGAGCTACTTAAAACCATGTTGGATTTAGAGTTCCAGATTCATATATCTATATAGGAGAGAACAGAGGGAAACCTAAATATAAAAACTGCTACTGTAGGCGAACGCTTCAACCTAGAAGAACAAAATTTGGTGAGCCAAGTGGGATTTGTGTACTGATCATTAGCAACAAGTATCATCAAGATTGGGTGAAAAAATATTTGCTGGTATTTCGGAAAATCGTTAATTCTTAGTAGCTTGGCAACCCCTCTCAATGAAAGTGCTTTTCCACAGTCTGTGCCTAGGGCTACATGAAGAGGAAACAAACCAAAGAGACAAAACTCAGAACTCCTTTATTTTGTCAAGTTTCAAAGAGCTACTACAGGTCATGTTGGATTTAGAGTTCCCAATTCATCTATCTATATATGAGACAACAGAGTGAAACCTAAATATAAAAACGGCTACTGTAGACGAACGCTTCAACCTAGAAGAACAAAATTTGGTGAGCCAAGTGGGTACTATGTACTGATCATTACCATCAAGTATCATCAAGATTGGGTGAAAAAATATTTGCTGATATTTCGGAAACTCGTTATTTCTTAGAAGCTTGGCAACCCCTCTCAATGAAAGTGGTTTTCCACAGTCTGTGCCTAGGGCTACTTGAAGAGGAAACAAACCATAGAGACAAAACTGAGAACTCCTTTATTTTGTCAAGTTTCAAAGAGCTACTACCAACCATATTGGATTTAGAGTTCCAAATTCATCTGTCTATATAGGAGAGAACAGAGTGAAACCTAAATATAAAAACTGCTACTGTAGACGAACGCTTAAACCTAGAAGAACAAAATTTGTTGAGCCAAGTGGGATTTGTGTACTTGTCATTACCACCACGTACCATCAAGATTGGGTGAAAAAATATTTTCTGTTATTTCGGAAAATCGTAATTTCTTGGAAGCTTTGCAATGCCTTTCAATGAAAGTGCTTTTCCACAGTCTCTGCTTAAGGCTTCTTGAAGAGGAAACAAACCATAGAGAAAATACTGAGAACTTCCTTATTTTGTCAAGTTTCAAAGAGCTACTACAAACCATGTTGGATTTGGAGTTCCAAATTTATCTATCTATATAGGAGAGAACAGAGGGAAACCTAAATATAAAAATTGCTACTGTAGACCAACGCTTCAACCGAGAAGAACCAAATTTGGTGAGCCAAGTGGGATTTGTGTACTTGTCCTTACCACCAAGTATCATCAAGATTGGGTGAAAAAAATATTTGCTGGTATTTCGGAAACTCGTTATTTCTTAGAAGCTTGGCAACCATTCTCAATGAAAGTGCTTTTCCACAGTCTGCGCCTAGGGCTACTTGAAGAGGAAACAAACCATAGAGACAAAACTCAGAACTCCTTTATTTTTTCAAGTTTCAAAGAGCTACTACAAACCATGTTGGATTTAGAGTTCCAAATTCATCTATCTATATATGAGACAACAGAGTGAAACCTAAATATAAAAACGGCTACTGCAGACGAACGCTTCAACCTAGAAGAACAAAATTTGGTGAGCCAAGTGGGTACTGTGTACTGATCATTACTACCAAGTATCATCAAGATTGGTGAAAAAATATTTGCTGATATTTCGGAAACTCGTTATTTCTTAGAAGCTTGGCAACCCCTCCCAATGAAAGTGGTTTTCCACAGTCTGTGCCTAGGGCTACTTGAAGAGGAAACAAACCATAGAGACAAAACTCAGAACTCTTTATTTTGTCAAGTTTCAAAGAGCTACTACAAACCATGTTCGATTTAGAGTTCCAAATTCATCTATCTATATATGAGAGAACAGAGTGAAACCTAAATATAAAAACTGCTACTGTAGACGAACGCTTCAACCTAGAAGAACAAAATTTGGTGAGCCCAGTGGGATCTGTGTACTGATCGTTACCACCAAGTATCATCAAGATTGGGTGAAAAAATATTTGCTGGTATTTTGGAAACTCGTTATTTCTTAGAAGCTTGGAAACCCCTCTCAATGAAAGTGCTTTTCCACTGTCTGTGCCTAGGGCTACTTGAAGAGGAAACAAACCATAGAGACAAAACTGAGAACTCCTTCATTTTGTCAAGTTTCAAAGAGCTACTACAAACCATGTTGGATTTAGAGTTCCAAATTCATCTATCTATACAGGAGAGAACAGAGCGAAACCTAAATATAAAAACTGCTACTGTACACGAACGCTTCAACCTAGAAGAACAAAATTTGGTAAGCCAAGTGGGACTTGTGTACTGATCATTACAATCAATTATCATCAAAATTGGGTGAAAAAATATTTGCTGGTATTTCGGAAACTCGTAATTTCTTAGATGCTTGGCAACCCCTCTCAATGAAAGTGCTTTTCCACAGTCTGTGCCTAGGACTACTTGAAGAGGAAACAAAGCATAGGGACAAAACTGAGATCTCCTTTATTTTGTTAAGTTTCAAAGAGCTACTACAATCCATGTTGGATTTAGAGTTCCAAATTCATCTATCTATATAGGAGAGAACAGAGAGAAACCTAAATATAAAAACTGCTACTGTAGACGAACGCTTCAACCTAGAAGAACAAAATTTGGGCAGCCAAGTGGGATTTGTGTACTGATCATTACCACCAAGTGTCATCAAGATTGGGTGAAAAAATATTTGCTGGTATTTCGGAAACTTGTAATTTCTTAGAAGCTTGGCAAACTCTCTCAATGAGAGTGCTTTTCCACAGTCTGTGCCTAGGGCTACTTGAAGAGGAAACAAACCATAGAGACAAAAATGAGAACTCCTTTATTTTGTCAAGTTTCAAAGAGCTACTACAAACCATGCTGGATTTAGAGTTCCAAATTCATATATCTATATAGGAGAGAACAGAGGGAAACCTAAATATAAAAACTTCTACTGTAGGCGAACGCTTCAGCCTAGAAGAACACAATTTGGTGAGCCAAGTGGGATTTGTGTACTGATCATTAGCAACCAGTATCATCAAGATTGGGTGAAAAAATATTTGCTGGTATTTCGGAAACTCGTTATTTCTTAGAAGCTTGGCATAACCTCTCAATGAAAGTAGTTTTCCACAGTCTGTGCCTAGGGTAACTTGAAGAGGAAAAAAACCATAGGGACAAAACTCAGAACTCCTTTATTTTGTCAAGTTTCAAAGAGCTACTAAAAACCATGTTGGATTTAGAGTTCCAAATTCATCTATCTATATATGAGAGAACAGAGTGAAACCTAAATATAAAAACTGCTATTGTAGACGAACGCTTCAACCTAGAAGAACAAAATTTTGTGAGCCAAGTGTGATCTGTGTACTGATCATTATCAACAAGTATCATCAAGATTGCGTGAAAAAATATTTGCTAGTATTTCGGAAACTCGTTATTTCTTAGAAGCTTGGCAACCCCTCTCAATGAAAGTGCTTTTCGACAGTCTGTGCCTAGGGCTACTTGAAGAGGAAACAAACCATAGAGACAAAACTGAGAACTCTTTATTTTGTCAAGTTTCAAAGAGCTACTACAATCCATGTTGGATTTAGAGTTCCAAATTCATCTATCTATATAGGAGAGAACAGAGAGAAACCTAAATATAAAAATTGCTACTGTAGACGAACGCTTCTACCTAGAAGAACAAAATTTGGTGAGCCAAGTGGGATTTGTGTACTGATCATTAGCAACAAGTATCATCAAGAATGGGTGAAAAAATATTTGCTGGTATTTCGGAAACTCGTTATTTATTAGAAGCTTGGCAAACCCTCTCAATGAAAGTGCCTTTTCACAGTCTGTGCCTACGGCTAATTGAATAGAAAACAATCCATAGAGATAAAACTGAGAACTCCTTTATTTTGTCAAGTTTCAAAGAGCTACTACACACCATGTTGGATTTAGAGTTCCAAATTCATCTATCTATACAGGAGAGAACAGAGTGAAACCTAAATATAAAAACTGCTACTGTAGACGAACGCTTCAACCTAGAAGAACAAAATATGGTGAGCCAAGTGGGACATGTGTACTGATCATTACCACCAAGTATCATCAAAATTGGGTGAAAAAATATTTGCTGGTATTTCGGAAACTCGTAATTTCTTAGAAGCTTGGCAAACCCTCTCAATGAAAGTGCTTTTCCACAGTCTGTGCCTAGGGCTACTTGAAGAGGAAACAAACCATAGAGACTAAAAGGAGAACTCCCTTATTTTGTCGAGTTTCAAAGAGCTACTACAATCCATGTTGGATTTAGAGTTCCAAATTCATCTATCTATATAGGAGAGAACAGAGAGAAACCTAAATATAAAAACTGCTACTGTAGACGAACGCTTCAACCTAGAAGAACAAAATATGGTGAACCAAGTGGGATTTGTGTACTGATCATTACCACCAATATCATCAAGATTGGGTGAAAAATATTTGCTGGTATTTTGGAAACTCGTTATTTCTTAGAAGCTTGGCAACCCATCTCAATGAAAGTGCTTCCACAGTCTGTGCCTAGGGCTACTTGAAGAGGAAACAAACCATAGAGACAAAACTGAGAACTCCTATATTTGGTCAAGTTTCAAAGAGCTACTACAATCCATGTTGGATTTAGAGTTCCAAAATCATCTATCTATATAGGAGAGAAGAGAGAGAAACCTACATATAAAACCTGCTACTGTAGACGAACGCTTCAACCTAGAAGAATAAAATTTGGTGAGCCAAGTGATATTGTGTACTGATCATTAGCAACAAGTATCATCAAGATTGGGTGAAAAAATATTTGCTAGTATTTCGGAAACTCATTATTTCTTAGAAGCTTGGCAACCCCTCTCAACGAAAGTGCTTTTCCACAGTCTGTGCCTATGGCTAATTGAAGAGGAAACAAACCTTAGAGACAAAACTGAGAACTCCTTTATTTTGTCAAGTTTCAAAGAGCTACTAAAAACCATGTTGGATTTAGAGTTCCAGATTCATATACCTATATAGGAGAGAACAGAGGGAAACCTAAATATAAAACTGCTACTGTAGGCGAACGCTTCAACCTAGAAGAACAAAATTTGGTGAGCCAAGTGGGATTTGTGTACTGATCATTAGCAACAAGTATCATCAAGATTGGGTGAAAAAATATTTGCTGGTATTTCGGAAAATCGTTAATTCTTAGTAGCTTGGCAACCCCTCTCAATGAAAGTGCTTTTCCACAGTCTGTGCCTAGGGCTACATGAAGAGGAAACAAACCAAAGAGACAAAACTCAGAACTCCTTTATTTTGTCAAGTTTCAAAGAGCTACTACAGGTCATGTTGGATTTAGAGTTCCCAATTCATCTATCTATATATGAGACAACAGAGTGAAACCTAAATATAAAAACGGCTACTGTAGACGAACGCTTCAACCTAGAAGAACAAAATTTGGTGAGCCAAGTGGGTACTATGTACTGATCATTACCATCAAGTATCATCAAGATTGGGTGAAAAAATATTTGCTGATATTTCGGAAACTCGTTATTTCTTAGAAGCTTGGCAACCCCTCTCAATGAAAGTGGTTTTCCACAGTCTGTGCCTAGGGCTACTTGAAGAGGAAACAAACCATAGAGACAAAACTGAGAACTCCTTTATTTTGTCAAGTTTCAAAGAGCTACTACCAACCATATTGGATTTAGAGTTCCAAATTCATCTGTCTATATAGGAGAGAACAGAGTGAAACCTAAATATAAAAACTGCTACTGTAGACGAACGCTTAAACCTAGAAGAACAAAATTTGTTGAGCCAAGTGGGATTTGTGTACTTGTCATTACCACCACGTACCATCAAGATTGGGTGAAAAAATATTTTCTGTTATTTCGGAAAATCGTAATTTCTTGGAAGCTTTGCAATGCCTTTCAATGAAAGTGCTTTTCCACAGTCTCTGCTTAAGGCTTCTTGAAGAGGAAACAAACCATAGAGAAAATACTGAGAACTTCCTTATTTTGTCAAGTTTCAAAGAGCTACTACAAACCATGTTGGATTTGGAGTTCCAAATTTATCTATCTATATAGGAGAGAACAGAGGGAAACCTAAATATAAAAATTGCTACTGTAGACCAACGCTTCAACCGAGAAGAACCAAATTTGGTGAGCCAAGTGGGATTTGTGTACTTGTCCTTACCACCAAGTATCATCAAGATTGGGTGAAAAAAATATTTGCTGGTATTTCGGAAACTCGTTATTTCTTAGAAGCTTGGCAACCATTCTCAATGAAAGTGCTTTTCCACAGTCTGCGCCTAGGGCTACTTGAAGAGGAAACAAACCATAGAGACAAAACTCAGAACTCCTTTATTTTTTCAAGTTTCAAAGAGCTACTACAAACCATGTTGGATTTAGAGTTCCAAATTCATCTATCTATATATGAGACAACAGAGTGAAACCTAAATATAAAAACGGCTACTGCAGACGAACGCTTCAACCTAGAAGAACAAAATTTGGTGAGCCAAGTGGGTACTGTGTACTGATCATTACTACCAAGTATCATCAAGATTGGTGAAAAAATATTTGCTGATATTTCGGAAACTCGTTATTTCTTAGAAGCTTGGCAACCCCTCCCAATGAAAGTGGTTTTCCACAGTCTGTGCCTAGGGCTACTTGAAGAGGAAACAAACCATAGAGACAAAACTCAGAACTCTTTATTTTGTCAAGTTTCAAAGAGCTACTACAAACCATGTTCGATTTAGAGTTCCAAATTCATCTATCTATATATGAGAGAACAGAGTGAAACCTAAATATAAAAACTGCTACTGTAGACGAACGCTTCAACCTAGAAGAACAAAATTTGGTGAGCCCAGTGGGATCTGTGTACTGATCGTTACCACCAAGTATCATCAAGATTGGGTGAAAAAATATTTGCTGGTATTTTGGAAACTCGTTATTTCTTAGAAGCTTGGAAACCCCTCTCAATGAAAGTGCTTTTCCACTGTCTGTGCCTAGGGCTACTTGAAGAGGAAACAAACCATAGAGACAAAACTGAGAACTCCTTCATTTTGTCAAGTTTCAAAGAGCTACTACAAACCATGTTGGATTTAGAGTTCCAAATTCATCTATCTATACAGGAGAGAACAGAGCGAAACCTAAATATAAAAACTGCTACTGTACACGAACGCTTCAACCTAGAAGAACAAAATTTGGTAAGCCAAGTGGGACTTGTGTACTGATCATTACAATCAATTATCATCAAAATTGGGTGAAAAAATATTTGCTGGTATTTCGGAAACTCGTAATTTCTTAGATGCTTGGCAACCCCTCTCAATGAAAGTGCTTTTCCACAGTCTGTGCCTAGGACTACTTGAAGAGGAAACAAAGCATAGGGACAAAACTGAGATCTCCTTTATTTTGTTAAGTTTCAAAGAGCTACTACAATCCATGTTGGATTTAGAGTTCCAAATTCATCTATCTATATAGGAGAGAACAGAGAGAAACCTAAATATAAAAACTGCTACTGTAGACGAACGCTTCAACCTAGAAGAACAAAATTTGGGCAGCCAAGTGGGATTTGTGTACTGATCATTACCACCAAGTGTCATCAAGATTGGGTGAAAAAATATTTGCTGGTATTTCGGAAACTTGTAATTTCTTAGAAGCTTGGCAAACTCTCTCAATGAGAGTGCTTTTCCACAGTCTGTGCCTAGGGCTACTTGAAGAGGAAACAAACCATAGAGACAAAAATGAGAACTCCTTTATTTTGTCAAGTTTCAAAGAGCTACTACAAACCATGCTGGATTTAGAGTTCCAAATTCATATATCTATATAGGAGAGAACAGAGAGAAACCTAAATATAAAAACTGCTACTGTAGGCGAACGCTTTCAGCCTAGAAGAAACACAATTTGGTGAGCCAAGTAGGGATTTGTGTACTGATCATTAGCAACCAGTATCATCAAGATTGGGTGAAAAAATATTTGCTGGTATTTCGGAAACCCTGTTATTTCTTAGAAGCTTGGCAACCCTCTCAATGAAAGTGCTTTCCACAGTCTGTGCCTAGGGTAACTTGAAGAGGAAAAAAAACCATAGAGACAAATCTGAGAACTCCTTTATTTTGTAAAGTTTCAAAGAGCTACTAAAAACCATGTTGGATTTAGAGTTCCAAATTCATCTATCTATATATGAGAGAGCAGAGTGAAACCTAAATATAAAAACTGCTATTTGTAGACGAACGCTTCAACCTAGAAGAACAAAATTTTGTGAGCCAAGTGTGATCTGTGTACTGATCATTACAACAAGTATCATCAAGATTGGGTGAAAAAATATTTGCTGGTATTTCGGAAACTCGTTATTTCTTAGAAGCTTGGCAACCCCTCTCAATGAAAGTGCTTTTCCGACAGTCTGTGCCTAGGGCTACTTGAAGAGGAAACAAACCATAGAGACAAAACTGAGAACTCCTTTATTTTGTCAAGTTTCAAAGAGCTACTACAATCCATGTTGGATTTAGAGTTCCAAATTCATCTATCTATATAGGAGAGAACAGAGAGAAACCTAAATATAAAAACTGCTACTGTAGACGAACGCTTCTACCTAGAAGAACAAAATTTGGTGAGCCAAGTGGGATTTGTGTACTGATCATTAGCAACAAGTATCATCAAGATTGGGTGAAAAAATATTTGCTGGTATTTCGGAAACTCGTTATTTCTTAGAAGCTTGGCAACCCTCTCAATGAAAGTGCTTTTCACAGTCTGTGCCTACGGCTAATTGAATAGAAAACAATCCATAGAGATAAAACTGAGAACTCCTTTATTTTGTCAAGTTTCAAAGAGCTACTACACACCATGTTGGATTTAGAGTTCCAAATTCATCTATCTATACAGGAGAGAACAGAGTGAAACCTAAATATAAAAACTGCTACTGTAGACGAACGCTTCAACCTAGAAGAACAAAATTTGGTGAGCCAAGTGGGATTGTGTACTGATCATTCGCTCCAAGTATCATCAAGATTGGGTTAAAAAATATTTGCTGGTATTTCGGAAACTCGTAATTTCTTAGAAGCTTGGCAACCCCTCTCAATGAAAGTGCTTTTCCACAGTCTGTGCCTAGGGCTACTTGAAGAGGAAACAAACCATAGAGACTAAAAGGAGAACTCCTTTATTTTGTCAGAGTTTCAAAGAGCTACTACAAACCATGTTGGATTTAGAGTTCCAAATTCATCTATCTATATAGGAGAGAACAGAGAGAAACCTAAATATAAAAACTGCTACTGTAGACGAACGCTTCAACCTAGAAGAACAAAATTTGGTAAACCAAGTGGGATTTGTGTACTGATCATTACCACCAATATCATCAAGATTGGGTGAAAAATATTTGCTGGTATTTTCGGAAACTCGTTATTTCTTAGAAGCTTGGCAACCCATCTCAATGAAAGTGCTTCCACAGTCTGTGCCTAGGGCTACTTGAAGAGGAAACAAACCATAGAGACAAAACTGAGAACTCCTTTATTTGGTCAAGTTTCAAAGAGCTACTACAATCCATGTTGGATTTAGAGTTCCAAAATCATCTATCTATATAGGAGAGAAGAGAGAGAAACCTACATATAAAACCTGCTACTGTAGACGAACGCTTCAACATAGAAGAATAAAATTTGGTGAGCCAAGTGATATTGTGTACTGATCATTAGCAACAAGTATCATCAAGATTGGGTGAAAAAATATTTGCTAGTATTTCGGAAACTCATTATTTCTTAGAAGCTTGGCAACCCCTCTCAACGAAAGTGCTTTTCCACAGTCTGTGCCTATGGCTAATTGAAGAGGAAACAAACCATAGAGACAAAACTGAGAACTCCTTTATTTTGTCAAGTTCAAAGAGCTACTAAAAACCATGTTGGATTTAGAGTTCCAGATTCATCTAT